>NC_079907.1:12644838-12944838 GCF_024868665.1 Triplophysa rosa | reverse complement strand
CTGGCAAGCCAAATTCTCTTTGATCTCATTACCTAAAACATTAGCTTTGATCCAGTTACATTCGACCTGTTATGGTTGCTTTGTAATAGAGGCAATTTTGCTAAACAAAAGCTATGAAATGGCAACTTTATGCCACTCAGATATTCAGAACTTGCGATATTTTGATTTCAAGTAAACCTTTTTTCTATGTAGTGTACAGTAATATCATTGTAAAAGTATGAACGGACGTATATCTCTGCTAGCCAACTTATATCTACTATGCAAACCACTTTACCTGCGACACAGAATTAAAACATTTTGCATTCATGTAGATTTAAAAGCACAAATTCCCTGATAGCACATGTACATCTGTAAGATGTTTGCTAAATCTCTGTAGATCTGGAAAACGTCTGCTGTGTAAAAACATCTGATAAATGTTTTAGAAAATGCAGTTTTACATACATCCTAAATCGTGCACATCTTACAGACATGTTCATAATGTCTGGTGGGAAACATCTCCGAGACATATTACGGACACTCATAAAAATACATTTTCCAGATGTAAACACATGCATCAAATAGACGTTTCCAAGATGTATGTGTGGTATCAGGGTTCCCATTGTGGATGAATGTCTTGGGCAGTTTCATTTTTATTTCCTTATTTCCTGAGAAACATTCGTCTGTATACGAGACAAAGCCACAGGTCATTGTGATGCAAAAACTGTGACTAAAAAAAGACTAAAATTACTGTCAATGTCATAATTTCTTTAATAAAAAACGATAAATATATTCAGATCAACACTATATTCATGAATATCTTTTGACCCGCACCAGCGTTTGTCAATGTAATATGAAAATATGATTAAATATTAATATTCATTTTGTTCAAATCTTTGTCAAGTTGAAATCTCCATTCCCTTAATCACACGATATACTGTATGTACAAGCTGTACGTATGTGTGGTTTTGCACAATCATTTTATAACATAGCAATGTATGTTACCATTTTCATTAAACGTTTTCATTAAACAATGTCAGCTCTAAAACGTTTTTGTTGACAAGTGTGAACTTGCTAAGCCTCGTACATAAATAGAAAGCGTAAAGTTTCTCTGTTGTGTATTTTTATCCGTCAGCCTTTACAAAACCAGATCATAAAACACCAGAGGAAGATCAGTGTTAAAAAAAGACTGCACAGTTGAAAGCATAAGCCAGTAAATACAGCACCCGATGGCATAGAATGCAATATAAACTGTTACAAGATTAATTTCAAGCTTAATTGAAACAAAGCATTGGGTTTTATAAGTTCAGTTTCCAGTTGTTAACTTTCCTTTTTAAGACTTACTGAGCTGGAAAGGAAAGCTGCTTGTTAAGTGCCGGGGGTGGTTGAGGAGGAGGGGCTTTGGGTCTTCTGCCTTGGGGTTTCTTTTGTGGTCCAGCCTCAGGCAACATGGGCAGTTGAGTTTGGGCGATTTCGGGCTTGACTGAAGGCAGCGGTTGCATCTCAGAGACTCTGGGCAGAGGAACGGGGACAACTCTTTGCTGGTTTGATGGGAAAGCTCCCGTCTGGTTCACAGGAGGACCTTTACTGGGGTTTTGTGGCTTTTGCTGAACGAAGGACCTCCTTGCTGTAATAAAAAATAGGGACGTAAAATGTAGCTTTCCTTGAGAAAGCTTTGAAAAATCTATAAACAGCAACATACGTTTGTAAGGAGTTGTGATCTTCAACACAGGCTCCTTAGACGGAGCTGGAGGCTCCTGAGTGCCCTCTGATTGGGTGGAGCTCTGTGTCCTGACGTGGCATTGGTTGTTGGGCGGGGCGTGTACTGGAGTGTACCGGGGGAGCGGAGAAGGGTTGTAATTTTGCGCAGATATCTGAGCGACTGGATGAGAATTGTTGTTCTCCCACAAAACAGCATCACGGTTCATCTGAGAAGGTTTGACAGCTTGCGTCAACCCAAAGTCATCAGATGAGGCCGAGCTGAAATAAGATAATGATGCTATAAAAATAAGACATTCCAATTTTATGGTTTGGTTGGTAATTTGTAAACCACAGAAGAACATTCGGTACCTCTCTGTTTTTACGAGGGAAGCTCGGTTAGATGGAGAGGGGGAAGGTGGAAAGACGCTGTCTGAAAGATTCCTCTGAGATGTTGCTGGAATCATGTCTTGCAAAACTGAGCTTGAAATTGGCTCTGGGATCTGAAAATCTGCATCTGAAAAACAAATTGTACAACTGCTATTGCTGTCATGAAAACACACAGCCATTGACCAATCAGCATTGTTTCAGTACCTTCAGGGAAGAGGCTCTTGGAATACTGTATAAGAGGCTCTATGATAGTCACGACTTGCACAGAAGAGGCAGATGCCATGTCTAGCAAGGAAGTTTCTCTAAAATAGAAAAAATGTCAGAGGAGATTAGAAGCAGTTGAGTAATCCAGGTCAAATTTTTGCAGTTGAGAAAATTGTGGTTACACTGACCCTTCACAGCGGGGCCACAGTAGATTAGGCCCGAGCACTATTGCAATGTTGCTAGGTGTCATCTTATTCACTGCTTGATACTCAGACAAGTGTGACAGAAACTGCACAAGGTATCTGACAGAGAGAGAGTGAGATAAAGTTTGGGTAAATAGAGTGCCACAGGGATGACGACTATCTCTGTATTAACAAATGCGTTTAGCTGACACTAGAAGTATACTGGACACACTAGTGTATGAAAAATGGGTTCAAGTGTACTTCAAGTGGCAACTAAATACATTTTAATACAGAAATAGTATGATAAAAGCACATTTTAGTTCATATTCATGGTGTCTCAAAATAGCACAGTTGAGTGCACTTAGATGTTCTTAAGATTATTTTAAGAAGTACTAAAACATATTAAAGTATATATAAATACACACACACACATACAAAAATCTACATTTATATATTAAAGGCGCAGTTTGTAAAATCACATTCAAAACAGATGTGTTCAAAACAACGGCGTAGCTTGATGACGCTCTGAAGGAGCGTGGAATATTGGGAACTGTCGTCTTCACCTCCACCGCTAATAATCAATCAGACGTGAATGAGAAATCATGTTTATGGATGATGTAAAGTAATAAGGTTTAATAAAGGTTGCGTTTGATTACATGATTTTATTTCATTATAATGAATTAGACGCATTAGACGTAATTCATAAATTTAATTTATTACTATTAAGTCAGATGATCAAAAAACGATTACTGCTTGTTCAGTAAATATATACTTGACACTCGCGCTAAATTAAGAAAAAGACATTCAAACAATAAGACTAACCTTGTTGGTCGATATAATAATCATACGTTTTCTGTCAGCAAAGGAATCTAAACAGTTGCTCGCCTGTCTAGTAAAACGCATGCAAGATCAGCGTCTCTGTCTAGTTAAAATTTGTCGCGCAGCTCTCTCCATTTAGGAAATGTCATACCTATATTGATCCTAGTTTTATCTCTCTTGATTATACTGTATCTTCTTGTCCCAAACTCTTGTTGGGTCATTTGGTTTACCCGTGTGTCTTTGTTGACAGAACCAGCCGCAAACGGTAAAGAATAATTGTGCTCCACAACGACTGCGCAAAACAAGATAGTTGCTTGATAGATGCTACAAACTAATACTTTCACATTTGTCCACAGACTGTGTTGTCATGGTTTCTATGGCAGTAAAAGCGGAAACCGAGGGTAGCGCCAGAGACTGTGTTATTAGTGAGATGCAAGGTCTGGAGAATGCATAACGGCTTACACGAATCACGTGAGGCACCTCAGCCAATCATATAACAGCCTCTAGTCTCCTGTCCTGCATTCCGCTGAAGGTTGCAGGCTTTCAATCTAGTGTCTTTGGTAACGCAGATATGACGCCATTGACAGGAGACTACCAGACACAGCCCGTGTCACTGGTTAAAGGGGTCATATGGCGCTAATACGTGTTTTTCTGTGTTATAAGTTGCCCATGCATGTATTAGACACGTAAAATTATGGTAAGAGGCGTTACATTTCCCTCAGACGCTTGCAGTATTCGACCAATCACTACGCACTGGTTTACTGGCCAATCATAGCACACCTCGTTTTTCGGAGCGATGAGCTTTGTAAAAAATCCACGAGTTTCAGAGAGGCGGGGCAAAGAGGAGATACAAACATGCACGGTATGTGGAAAATACAGCTTTTTTGAACCTTAAATCGTGTATACACATTGCATTACATCTAAAACAAACGTTAATATTCGTCATATCACCCCTTTAAAATGGCGATTTTCTCACGATTTACAAATAGTTGGAAACATTTGAGATATTGTACGCACTCAACTGAATAAATATATAACACTGGCCAAGTGGTTTTGGGATATTTTACTGCAAAAAAGTTACAAACTGTACCTTTAAATATTTATATTTATATACAATATAAATTGTATAAAAATGTATGTACACATGTAAATATTTTTTAAATATATACATGTATGTGTGTGTATTTGATTGTTATACACAGTACATACACATATTTTATGTAAACAAAAACTTTTAATTTGCAAACGATTAGTCGCGATTAATGGTTTGACAGCCCTAGTACAATGAACATAACGTACATTTGTATGGCAAGATCAAAATGAGTAAGATATACACTATACCTGAGGTTGTTATAGTTTTCTGTGGGAAGCTTTTGCAACGTCACCCGCAGCTGATTTAGTTTTTCATCTGTCTCTTTTTCTCTAACAACAACAAAAAATGATGAAGACAATAAATATTTCAATCTCATTGTTTTACTTGTATCTCTTAAAAAGAACACACAAACTACAAACTTACGCTGCAGCCCTGAACCAGTCATTATAAAGTTCAAATGTCAAGAGCGGTTCAGGTAACTCTCTCAAATAACATTTAAAAGCCCCTGCAAACGAAACAGAACAGTTTTTTTTGTCACCTCACCACACATTGCAACCACATTCGTGTAACCTCTAATGCACTTCATGCACCAGTCCAGTTGTCCCAATTATTGTAATTTTATATTAATCTAATAAATCACAAACATGGAAAACCAAATGAATGAAATAAAGTGCCACCTGCTACTGCATGAGGGTCGGAGCGAAACTCATTTTGGTCGACCGTCCCTGCTTCCAGACAGTTCTTCAGTTTTTTCACAACAGATGCACCAGCTGCTAGCCTGAACAACCCCTAGAGGTGTGTGAGTTTTTAAGAGAGATAGCGAGAGAAATGAGTAAAATGTGAAATAAAGGCCATGCAGTTATGTGGGTGTGTAGTTGTGCGAGTGGGTGCGGATGTGCATTTGAGGTCAGCTGAGTTAAATACGTGTGTGTGGGAAGCTAAAACCTTACATGTACCTCTTCTCTGAGTCCTGTACGCAGCAGCATGCTCACGCACTCCTCAATTGGTACAGCGATCTTTTGATCACAATTCTGAAGATGTGACAGCAGAGGTTCTCCAAATACCCTTTTTTCAGATAAAGTCACTTGAGGTTCTGTGTTTAAATAAACAACAAACACTTCATTACAATGCTGCTATGGGTGTCACATTATACTAGTATTGTCAATAACCGTAATATTAAAAATCATGATTGATGATATATTGTGTTAATACTACACATACTGTATGATAATATGTATAGATGGTTTGGATGACACGCTTTGTCCTCTGCTTACCTGTGTGGCTGTGGCTCTCTTTCAACTCGGATATGTTCCTCTCCAAAAATTCATGAGAGGCCTTGTGATATTCAGCTTGTAGCTCCAGCAGCTGTCAGAAAATTTGAGAGGTTAAGATCTGTTTGTCTTGTCTTGAGATGAACGGTTTGAGGTCTGTTAGGATATGTCTGTGTGGAGGATAGAAACTCACGCGAATGAAGTAGCTGGCATACTCTTCCTCTTTAGTAGCAAAATGGTACAGGTCTGCAGAATACTGATCCTGGAAGAAAAAACTATTTTAATGTTTATTATCCTGTATATTTCATAAAAAATGAGGTTTCATGTAAAATATTATCTTATAATTTTCATAGTAAAATTAAATAAAGGTTTGTTTAGACGTCATTTTACAATACATCAATGCATACTTGCAAACCTGATAGACTTGGTGTATGGATACTATAAGAAAGCAAATTATGTTGTCATTTGGAAATCATTTGAGCCAGATTTGAACCCATGTCATCTGCATAAGCACATTGGCCCAATGTGTCAAATAATGTGCAGTTACTAGACACTACCCTAAAACTTAAAAGTCATTTCGCAATCTAGTGTTTCTACCTTTTATAAAGTAGTCTAAATCAGAAAGATGTGAAGAAGTTTCATGGTTCTGGCTTGGTAAAAACGACTGACAAAGAAGTCAATTTTGCCGTAAAATATCTCTGCAGTAACAAGGTTTATGAAAAGCTTTGTTAACCTTGATAGACTCCAGTCTTCTCCAGGCCTCCTCTACATCTTCTCTGAGACCGTCCTGTTTGGCCTGTGGACCTGTGCTGGCTTGAGATCTAAAAATAAAAGGGCACAGGTAAAAACATTTTTACAGAATTTTACTTTTTTTTTTACAGATTTTTCTCGGATAATGTCTAAAGAAACTATATTATTACGAAGGTTTACTGTTTTATTAACAGATTTCGTATGTTTTTGAAATACGGTCAAAAACTGTAAAATTACAGATAAAGACAGGAAATTTACAAGAAAAACAGGGAAAACATGCAATTTTATTATTTTTACGGTATGTTTCTGGCGCCCCCGCTGCCGGAAAATTTCTGTTTTTGTATAGGTTTTATTACACAAAATCTTTGAAATACGGTCAAAAACCATCAAATTACATAAAAATACCGCAAATTTACAAGAAAACATGGGAAAACCATGTAATTTTACACCCGAGCTGCCAGATATTTTTCCCTTTTTTTACTGGATTTTTTTACAGTGTATGTAAAACTTGTAAACAGACTGATAAACATAGAATTTGACTTGTGGTCATGTAAAACGGATAAAATTCACCTGCAGCGTGCATTATTCCAGTCTGTCGTAAGTTTAGCAAACTGTTTCTTGTTTTTCAAGATTTCTGGCAGGTCTTCCTGCATAGACAACAATGATAAAGACCATAAAAAGAGTGATTCAGTTCATATGTTCTGTTAAGTAGGAAGAAAAGCGCTACTGTACCTCACTGAGCTTATTAAGAGGCACTAAAACCTCCTTCTCCAACTTCATCTCAAAGTCAGCCAAAGTCCGTGCCAGAAAATTTTGCATGAAGCAGCACATTTCTAGAACTTTTCTGCAGGAAGGCAAAACCGGGTGTGTTCAGAAACTTGGATCTTTTTATTTACAGACCATGATGGTTGTATTTCCAAGGCAGCTGTGCTATACTGTGCCTTTATTTCTCGCTGGCATAGAGTTTTTCACCAACTAAAATAACTATAGAGTACTGGAATACTTGCCTGATAGAGGATTCCCCATCAAAATCTTTAAAGCTCTCAGCCATACTGACAGACAGCATCATGAGAGGTAACTTTTTCTGAAAAGAAAGAAAACTCTAAATGTAAAAGTCAGTTATAATAATTACAAAGTCCTACAGGTATATGGTATGTTTTTTGATACTTCCACTTCTCTGGTTTATTTTTCTTAGTTTACATGTACATTATAGATACGGAACAAGACAAGAACAATGCAACATGAACATGTCAATGCATGTTACATGAACAGAAGAGAGCTGAAAAAAGAAAGATGCAGATTTTTCTATATTTACGCTTCCTTAAAGGGATAGTTCACCATTTCATTTATTCACTCTTATGTCATTCCAAACCTGTAGGACTTTCTTTCTTCTGCAGAATACAAAAGAAGATATTTTGAAGAATGTTGATAACCAAACAACACTGGACCCCATTGACTTCCATTGACACAAAACCAGAGACATTTCTCAAAACATCTTTTTCGTGTGATTCACAGATTTGTACACGTTTTAAACCACATGAAGGTGAATAGATGATGGCAGTTTTTATTTTGGGGTGAACTATCCCTTTAAAGAAAATGTTACATTTTTGAGGAGTGAAATGAAAATTTAAGTGTATTTTGCACTTCGGAAAAGCAGCCGAAAGTCACTTCTGTTCACTACAGATCAACAACTCCAGACACACGCATACACACACAACTCAGATTCAGACAGATTTTGTGACTATCCATAATCTCTCAAGCAATTTCAGACTTGTTTTCTTGAAAATAATTGTCAACCAGTCAGTACTGGAAGAAATCCCACCTATGTTCCATGTAAAAGATTCTTCACAGCATTTCATAACATGAGTTTCATTTATCTTCTTGAATGTTACTTATTTCTCATCTATAGTGTGTGATTAATCTGCTTCAAAATCTGTGCCAACACATTTACAATTCATGATTTAATAAATCAGTTTACCATTCGTCTATCTGGGTCCAGTCCCTGTTGACTTTGCAGGCAGCCTACCAGCTTCTTATGGATGATCTGGGCAGCTTTCCTGGCAGGCTCCACACGCTGTTCCACCTTGAAGCAAACATTTAATAAACATTTAGACAAATGTATTTACAGGACACTGCATTTATGCAGGCATATAGTTTTTTTATAAAGGTAATACAGTTAAAATGATTGGTCACTCAAAAAATAGTTTTTAATCAATTACTCACCCTTATGTCATTGTAAACCTGTATGACTTAACTTCTGCAGAACACAAAAGAAGATATTTTGAAGAATGTTGGTAACCAAAGAACATTGACCCCATTGACTTCCATTGCATAGACACAAAACCACTGAGACATTTCTCAAAACATCTTTTGTGTTCCACAGAAGAAAGAGTCATATACCGGTTTTGGACAACATGAGGGTGAATAAACGGTGACAGAAATTTTGGGTGAACCATAATTTGAGGTGTTCAGGTGTAATAGTGAAAATAACTCGCCAAAACCAGATCCTCTGATAGAAGATCAGTTGCATCTTGTGACCTGCAGACCAGAACCAAGTATTAGGTTAAACATGACACACCAATAGCTCTATGCTTAAGGGGTTACATCCACAAAATTTTTTTCTCTAGATGCTCCATTCCTTTATTACATTTCTTATTTTTCCCACAGTAGAGTCACTCTCCTGAGCTTTAATGAGACATCTCTAATGAGACATCTCTTCTGAGCTTTAATGAGACCCGCAGTGTTCCTCAAACAAGTTTTTTTAACATGACACTACATTGTTTTTGACATGCATGTTATTTGTAGATTGTCAAATGAAATGAAATGACTAAATATCTTACATGTGATTTGCAGTCTTTGTATAATTTAAATGTTTATCTTCCTGAGTAAGGCCACATAAAAATATATTAAAAAGTATGGCACTCCATTCACAAACTCTCTTTACATCATGAGTGAGTCGGTGAGAAAATAGGACATTGACCATGTGGCCAAACGTGAATTAGAGATTCAGTCAAATAGACTGATACGAGTAGACGGGAAGTGGACTGTAAGCTCAAAATCATTCTACATGTACTTTGTCCTTTATCATAGCAACCCAATGCGCTTAAAAATGTTGAGAAGATAATCAAACCAAATAATCATGTAATTATGATTTGACTAAAATGCAACGTTTCTAAAAGTATCCAAGTGCCCAAAAACATTTAAAACACTTTTTGTGTCACAGCTAGCTGTTAGGAGCAAATGTGAGTCTAAATAATATTGCACAAGTTATTTGACACTCTTACAGTCCACAGCCAATATATGAATTTAAGGATGAAGGCCTTTCAGTATTTTGAATGGCACAGCTGAAATGTGTATTGTATTGTTTGACTAGATTTGTATCACATGTGGCCTAGTTGTTAGCTTCAAACATCACGTTAAGAGTTCAATGTGGTTGTCTCTCTGCCCTGCTCTGTGTTAAGAATAATAAATATCCTGTTAACCTCATATCATGTCAGTGTGGGTTGCAAAATAACATTTCGTTCTGTGCAACCTGCAGATGTGCTCTCCAGCCTACATCACGGCTTCCTCTGAGACAATTACATATTCAAGAGATGTAGAGTTGCCGACATCTCAGTAATAATATCTAAATATCTCTGAAATACCTTCTTTAAGAATATAAGACATATCAAGGCAAATGAGATCAACTAAATTAGGATAATTAGCAACTACAAATGTTTCAGGATGTCTGGCATGAACTGAAATCAGGTCAGAGTCAAAAACATATGACCTTAAATATAAAGAGAATGGGTTTTTTTTGGTTCAGTGACAGAACTTGCCCCACTGGATGTGCAAATATACAATTCAAAATGAACATCATTTTGCTATGTAACATTATAAACATTCATGAGATTTGAATGTACTGAAGCCATTTTTAACATTTCTACTAGAAAAACCTATTAAACATTAATTTATGAACTTTCAACATCAACAGTTCATACAAATTTTGTGTGCATGTTTTTATCATGAAAAACATTTGTCAATGTTCTTCTCAAGCATCTTTTGACGGCTGTATGGGCCTTTTTTAGTGTGACACGTCTCATTCCATATAGCGATAGATGTCAAATAGTGAAAAAACCTTTTTGTACGACATTGTTTTTGCAGTGAAAAGGCCAAGCTTAGCACTTCCCCTGGGTTGAAACAAATACCAGGAGAGAAACCGGTATCAGTGTACCAGTGTAATAACAGTTGAATTCAACTCAAAACAAGTCATGCAATTCATTTCACACTGACATCACAAATGCGGAGATGCAACAATAAATAAATAATAAATAAAACAGTTCAGCAACATCAACTGAATGTAAAATCAATAAAAACATTGCTACATTGCCCAGAAGGGTTTAGTAGTATGAATCTAGGAATACAATGTTTTAATATTCCTATTCATTGAAACACAAGTTGAAACATCACGTCCTGTAACGCTGTAACATACAACAACACGAACATGGTCTAAAAATCAACACATGAAAGTACTTACTTCCCCCCATTTCCAAACTGCTTTAAAATGTTAAACTGCTTGAGCATGATTGTGAAGATTCTGTCGTCTTTATGGTCCCTTTATATTAAAAAGCAGGTCAAGAAGATTGCTGTATCATTTCATGGAGATTATTGCTGTCCGAATTGAACAAACAAGCTAAGTCATTCAGACTTGTTTCAGCAACAGTTTCAAGTTGACGGCTGTTGTGCGCACACCTCATCAAGTCAGAGAAAGAGGAAGTTACCAAATGCATGAGAGGAAAGACATTTTCATATCACACTGTGAAAGTCATGCCGCTTTCTCTGGCCACAGAGACAACTGAAAAAGATTCACTTGTTATGGGTGCAGTACAGAACCTGATTTGATGCTTTAGTGGCTTATTAAACACTATCATTTAACGATAATAAAATAATAAAACAAACACTTATTGACCTTTATTGTTAACCAATTCATAAAATATTGCTACATAATGACATTTTTTATTTAAATCAAAGTTATCAATGATGAATCAGTCATTGCTTGATCACCTGAGAGGATCCCTTTCAACGTCTGTTTCTGTATGGGCCAGTATTATGTTCTGTACACTTTTTGTATATTGTGCATTTCTTGTAAAATTGTCATGTTATTTCCTTGATGGTTTTTATAACTTGTTGTGAATGCTGCTGCACCAAAGCTTATAAGTCAAATAAAAGTACCAGACCCTTACAACCGGTTGGCAATCACATGCTGTTATGCACTTTAAAATAAGTGTTCTTCATAAGTGTGTGCATTAATCAGGATGTGAGAGGTGAAAGGGGAAATCATTTTCTATCTAATAAGGTGCGTCTTCACAAAATTGCTTTGGGAAAACCGTGCGGCGAGGATAATGAACTGAAACCAACGTCTCGTGCAAACGCTCTACAAGCGGGGAAGATGGCGCCTCCTACAGGGGTCCCTAGGCAACAACCGTAAATCATTTAAATAGGTATTTCATCCTCGTGTTCAAAAACCTGTAAATGACTCTTTTCTTTGTATAACATAATATTTTGAGATACATCTCGGATGCTTTGTTTTCATACAATTAAGTCAACGGTGCTCAGTGTTGTTTGGTTACCAACATTCTTCAAAATAGCTTGTGTTCTGCAAGAAAGTCATATAGGTTTGGAAAGACACAATATTATCTAGCCACCAATACATTAAGTTTCTAGAATCCTTGTGACCATTTATTTTCTCTTGTTATAGTCCCAGCACTGTAGGATTACTGTAAGAATAGCATGGTAATGTTTACATTTCAGAATTCCAGTTAAGCAGCATTAAATGGCTATTATTGTATTCGTCTCTTAAGCATTATAAACCATAAACTGATTGTTATACACAATCGGTATGCAATTATTCCCAATGTTCCATTAGTTCTCTCAAACACTAACACTACCTTAGGGCAAAATCTACAGAATTTTAACTAGGCTGCTGGCTTCTGAGTGAAACTGTACCGCAAAGAATTGTGATTCCATAATAAGTGCAGAGGTTCCAAAACGTCACAAAATTATTTTAATTTTACGTAATTAAAGGTCAAAGAGAAAACATTAATTCATCAACTTATTTATTTGTATACAACAATTTCAAATAAACAATTCATCTGATTTGCTAATTACACCCCATGTAAATAATCGTTTCAATATTGGTGAATGCTCTACAAATGTTAAAACTGTTTGTAAATAATTGTGTTTAAGAGCTAAGGAAAATGTTGCACCATCAGCATTAATATTGCTTTCCTGAATGGTCAAGGCAAGTCAGGCTAATGCATAAAACAAAGTGAAGACACATCAGTGGGCCTGGTAATGACAAAAACAATCATCTTGGTAAAAGACAAATGTAAAACCCCTGAGTGACGGGGCGAGTACTCTTTCCTGTTATTTATAAAGAACATGCAAGAATTCAGTCAGGTGTGGTGATGCAGATAATATAATACTGGTGTATTGATACTGTGCCTTTCACTATGCATTGTTCTCTGCATTTAAAAAACATTTAAAGGAATAGTTCACCTTCCAAATTTAAATCCTGTCATTATTTACACAGCCTCTTGTCATTTCAAACCTGTGTGACTTTCTTCTGCAGAACACAAAAGAAGATATTTGATATAAAAATGTTGGTAAAATAAATCATTGGTCCCCATTGACTTGCATTGGTTTTGTGTCCATACAATTGAAAGTCAATGGGGACCGTTGGTTTTTAGTTACTAACATTTTTCAAAATATCTTCTTTTATGTTTTGCAGAAGAGAGTAAATGAAGACATTTTGAAGGGGAACTATTTCTTTAAATTTTAGGGTTGCAACCTGCAGCAATAGGTTACAACAAGCATGCCCCGATTACACAAGTAACAAACAAAAAAAAATACTATTACCATGAAGTGCAAAACAAAACGGCTGTTTTCACTGAAATAAATGAGGCCACAAAGATGGACAAAGGCATAATCTAAATGCTAAATATCTGGCTAGTGTTTCACTGTTCTGCATTAACCCATATCTTGCTGCATCAATCTCCTAATCAGAACAGAACATGGATAAGCCTACCTCACTTTTCCATTGTATCTCAATCTAATGTAATGATGATAAAATAACAGAAATGTAGAAATTAAGAATAACGTCCAGCAGCGTTAGAGTCTGAGCACAGTGAATGTGTCAGAGGAGGAATGGGGTGAGAAAAGCTGAAATATAAGATACCCAACAAGCTCCAACACCATGCATCCAGTCCTGATCACTTCCTATAAACGTCCAAATCCCCCTCTACTGCAGGAGAAATGTATGGATACCCCTGAGCTGTTTCCCCTAACCAACTAGACCCCAAACCACCCCACACCCCTTGAAATACCCTGCCCTGTGGAGTGGATGTCAGGCTAGCGTTTCGATTTTGCCTCTTGTACTTCTTTATCTGAAAAATATTAAAAACAAGTTATTCTTAATAACAATTGCCAATAGTAGTATTGCCAATGTAGTTAATGAATGGGTATGGCAAGCTATTTAAAAGTCATTTGGGGAAAATTCTTATTTATTGGCCTGACTTTTCCAAATATATTTATGTAAAAAGGTTCCATTTAGATTCCATGCTGACTTTAAATGGTAAAGCATAAGGTAATTTATTCGTATTATTTTAGAGCGATAAAACATTTCTAGCACATACACCTGCGATCATGTCACTTTTTCATCCTATAGGTTAACACTGATCCAGAAGGCTAAATACTTAAAAGCAACAACAGAACCAGTATTTTAAAAATCAACTCACCTTTCCTCAGCTCGTCTCTCTTTCGTGCCGCATCCTCTCTCTGCTTTTTGATAATGGCCAGTCTGGCAAGATCTGCCTTGGCCTGATCTGTCTTCCCCTCTAGATGTAGCTTCATGTAGCGCTCCTTAGCCTTCTGCTTTTCAATCTCCTCCCTAAACGTATATAAAAACATTTAACCAAGACAGCAAGAAAATAGAAATTCCTATTAGGTTCCCAATAATAATGCGTGCTGCGTCATATACCTTTCCCGTCGTGAGAGCTCTTTAGGCTCACTGACATCTACTTCAGCAACTTTCTTGCTCTTCTGGGTGACCCGATTTGGATTTTCGATTTCAATTAATCCCTCTACACCTTTCCTTTTTTGTGGCTTCGAGGAAAAATTCAAACATTACAATTACAAAGGAGTTAGTAAACTTACATGTTCCACTAAGCCTTTGTAGTGCCATTGGGCAATATGGGCAATTCCATGAAAGTTTTTACCAAAGGTTTTCACTGTCAGATGTCAATATTTGGTGGTTTAAATACCCATGTGAAAGACATCTCTCAAAGTTTTTGTTTGTTTGTTTTAAAACCATAGTTTAGTCCGGTAAAAGGATTATCGCATCCACAACGGTCCATATATTTTTCATAAATGGACACGAGAAAGGTAAAAAACTATTTTGTGGTCTATGATGAGCCATCCCTTCTCCATCCATAGCCATGCATTTAAGCCCCTCTTTAAAAATAGAAAACTTGTCCATAGACTGATATTTTTCGGTGTCTCGATTTTATCAACAGGGGTTTAGTGAAAATAAACAGATGATTCAATATATTGGTAATAATTACATTCTCTGAGAATTTATATTTGATGTTTTGACTGAAAATTACATTTATTACATTACATTTATTCATTTGGCAGAAGCTTTTATCCAAAGCGACTTAAACATTTGGTCAACACACTTAACAGTACATAACTTTACAAGGCCATGCTACTAGGAGGATTAAAGCTGGAGTAAACAAAGGAGATAATGAACTACAAGATATAACAAGAAAATGTTACATCAGTAATGCCGGAACTGCCCATAAACCTGTGAATGTGTTCATCCAAATAAATAAAGTCATAAACACCTGTGATGGCATCAGGGTAAGTAAATTATAAAATATTTCTTATATTTGGGCGAGCTATTCCTTTAAATAAAACCTTAGACATACCTCATCATCACTGCTGCTCTCGTCTTCAGATCCTGATGATTTTTCCCCTTCGGCTCCCTCGTTTTCCTCCTAAACCCCAGACACAAGAATCACACTTTATTAAAGGACTTTACAACAATGTAACTGACGCTCAGGAGACGGCAGTGGCACACTCACCAATTCTTTCTGAGCTCTCATCTGTCGATCAATCTCCTCGGGATTGCTAAACTGCTTCCCACGGCCCTTGTGGCCCTTTTTACCTGAGATGTTAAGTATATGATCCAAGTTATATACACATACTAAAAATTGACAGCGTAGGCGCAACTATTTAAATCAATGACTACGGCCTTTAAACGTCAGCAGAGAAACCCGTGAGATCACATGTGGCTGCATGGCGTGCTAGCACTAGTTTACACGATTCTCCCTTCATTTATTATAAGAGACTGTGGCTATTAACAAGCCCGTAAAGACTATCAAGTGCCAGAAATTGTCATTGATAACCATTATGAAAGTGATTTGGTTCGATAATAACTACAGCAGATCGTTTATAAAGGTAGAAAAGCGCCAAAGCTCACGATACTCACCTCCTCGCGGCATTGTGATAAGGCTAAAACTGGGACGGTGGAACCTCAAAGAAAAATATTAAATTTGGATCTAAAACTGGTGATATCTTAAGATAGCTAATTGCTGTATTACGACCTTCCAAACGAATGTTTTTCAATTAAAATATAAGGTAGCCTTGTCGAGTTAAATCGATCCCGTTGAGAGCACTGTTTGCCGCTTCCTTAGAGCGACGTCACAGGATCTACTGGTGATAATTGACAGCTGGTTTGACCAATCATGATTCGAAGCTGTTGTTACGACAAAGACAGTTGGCGAATAAGATGTTCTGTAACGTGCGAATGTTTTATTGCTTGTTTCATTTTTGACAACTTTTTTTTATTTATTTACAAATTAATTATAACATATCTTTCACATATACATATACATAGATTCGAATATACAGAAATAAGCCGTATTCCGTTGAGTAGAGTTTCATTCATGTTAAACACTCACAAATATAGAATAGTACTTTAAAGTCCCAGTGAAATTAAAAATTACATTGCTTTTTTTCATGAAATATTGCAGCGTTTATTGTAAATAGTTTATCAATATGGATCATTCTGCTTTTAAAGTGTGTGTGCCCTCATAATCTTCAAATTAATTATAACATATCTTTCACATATACATATACATAGATTCGAATATACAGAAATAAGCCGTATTCCGTTGAGTAGAGTTTCATTCATGTTAAACACTCACAAATATAGAATAGTACTTTAAAGTCCCAGTGAAATTAAAAATTACATTGCTTTTTTTCATGAAATATTGCAGCGTTTACTGTAAATAGTTTATCAATATGGATCAGTCTGCTTTTAAAATGTGTGTGCCCTCATAATCTTTAGTTGGATGGATTGGCCATCGGGCATACCGGGCATTTTCCCGTTGGGCCGATGTACTTTTTGGGCCGAAACAATTCGGACGGACGGATTAGAAGCGTGAATCGGGCATGTATGCATGGAACGCGAATGCAATTGCTAATCGGACATGCCAGGTCCAATTTAACGTCCTAGGCCAGCCCTGAGTACCAGTGAAATAACAAAATAAAATGCCTATTTTTTTCATGAAATATTGCAGCGTTTTTTGTAAATAGTTTAACAATGTGGGTCATTCTCTTTTTAAAATTCGTGTGCCCTCATAATTTTAGTTAAAATCTGAAAATCCTTCCTGTAATGACTATCCATCATTACATATAATGACGTATGTTAGACGGCTTGGGCGGAGCATCCGTTAACTCCTCCCCTTCAACTGTCAGTCTGCTGCCAGTGACATTAAAAAAATACAACGGCTCTTTTTATACATCCAATCAAATCGCAGAGAAAGACGAAAGCCACGCCCACTATTTTTCCTCATTAGAAATTCCATTTCCCTCGGAAATGCGTCAAAATGCGGAAGTAAAAACGACCGCAACTTCCGGTTCACGGGGCCTTCAAAACTCTCGCAATTTCTTAGGATTCATGCTGAATGTGATTGTTTTCTTCTTCAGCATGATGCATCTGAGGCGAGTCTTTGCTTTTCTTTTGTTTAATGCAGCAGAATGACGCAAGGGCAAGAAATACTCCAGCCGTGATCAGTTCACCTCCAGCCATGTAAAAAATAAGTTCATAGTTCTTGTAGGCGTCCACTAAATAACCTGTGGAAAAAGTGCATAAATAAATAATGAAAAATTAAATCACTTCACAATTGATGCATGTTGTTTTCTTCATAACTAACCAGCAGAGGGAGGTCCGATCAGCACAGCCACTGCCTCAATGAGGAGCACCAACCCAAGTGCACTTGAAAAACTGCTTGTCCCCACAATCCCCATGAGCACTTCAAATTGTAGAGCACCCACCATCCCATAGGAGAGTCCAAAAAATGCACAGAATATAACAAGCCCCTTGTAATCTGTGTTTGTGGCTGAACAAACATCTGTCAGGCCGTTGAAAAGCAAGGCAATGCTGAAGAAATATGGCATCTTGGGTCGGACCCACTTTAAACCAGCCACTACGCCACACGTGGGTCGTGCAAAGATGTCGACAAATCCTATAATAGATAACAAAAAGGCAGCATCCTGGTCAGGCACTCCTTGGTCCTTGGCATAGTTGACTAAGAGAATAGTTGGAACAAACAGGCCAAGAACAACTATAAATTTTGCCACGATATAGATAATAAGCCCTCTGTCACGTAGTACACCAAAGTCCAACAGCTTCTTTTTCCTGGGCCTTCCTTCATTATTATTTTCACTCTCTTGTCCAGCCTTCGGTGGCAGCATTTCTTTGAGCTCTTGGGAAAAGGCCTCTCCTTTGACCCTCGTTTTTATTTCTTTACGTTGCAGGGGTCTCATGACTGCTCCACAGGTGCAACAATTTAGTAGGAGACCGCCCATGATGAGAAAGCCTCCTCTCCATCCGTAGCGGTTCAGCAGAATCTGTCCTAATGGAGAAAGGGCTGACAGAAATACGGGGCTTCCTGCTGCAGCCAGTCCATTGGCCAATGGTCTGCGTTTGTCAAAATAAGACCCCAGCATTATCAGTGATGGCTGGAAGTTCAATGCTAGGCCGAGACCTTTGAAAAGACAAAAGCATTGTCTTTTACTTATTAAAATGGAAGCAACTATTATACATTTTTAAATAGCATTTTTATTAATAAACACAACTTTCATTTTTTTATAGAATGTATAGAAATAATATCATAAAAATATACAATATAGACATATTTTTATTCACCTGTGATGACACCAGCAGTCAGGTAAAGCTGGATAATGTTAGTAGTGAAAGATGCACTTATCATCCCTCCAGAGGCTAATAATCCGCCAACCAACATGACTGGACGACATCCAAATTTATTAACCATGATGCTGGAGACCGGTCCTGGATGTGAATTAAGTCGTCTACTTTTAAAGGTTTCAAGCTTTGAAAGGTTTTACACATCTGCATTCGATTTACTGTATCTTACCTGAGCCATAGAGCATGGCTAACATGATGGATGAAATCCAGGCTGTGTCACTGTATCCACAGTTAAAGTCCTTCATCAGTTCTTTAAAATAAACGCTTATAGCTTTTGGGAAAGCATAAGAGAAGCCAGTAATGACAAAACCTCCCAGCAGAACAGCCCAGCCCCAGCCACCGTCCGGAGGACTTACAGCCTCTCTATCCTCTACATTCATTCCCATAGTTGTTTATAACAATGTTAGGCCTGCAAAATGAAAGAAGTTAAATAATAACCACACTTTTTTGGAAAGAGACTGGATGTCTCTTTCCAGTCCGTTGGCCATTGGCCAATGTCTCAAAAAGTAAAGATCTGTAGGCAATTCTCTGCAGTTGAACGTGTGGTTTTCAGGTCTTTGCCACAGTACACAAAGGAAGTTGATGTGTAGGCAGAGGCAACAAATGTCAAAATGTACAATTTGCCAGGAAGTACATTTATAGGCCAAACAGCAAACTATTTTATCTATCACTCACTGTGTACTTAGTTAATGTCTAATGTTTGATATTGAACATTCTTATCAAGGTTAAGATTTTGAGAGTTTTTATTGTTCTGTATGAACTTTCACTGATGTCACATCACATTCATTTCGATTGAATTCAAGTTTATTTTTATAGCACTACAGTGTTGCATTGTTTCAAAGCAACTTTACATGAAAATGAAAACACAACAGAGGAAAACTGACCATTTAGTTTAACCATGTTCTTATGGCAAATGTCTTGCTATAATTAACATTTTTCTTATTTTCAGAAAAGATGTAGTTTTGATAAATGACTGATTTGAAAGCATACCTTTGTACAAACAGGAGTGTGGATGATGTTTGATTCCTTTAAAAAGCATCAGTTATGGCTCTTACAGTATGCACATTACTGTAATTTGATTCATAACATTCCAGTTCATGTCAACCTTTGAAGTAAGCTGGTTCATTTTGGTACATTTTAAAATCTTGTTTTGTTATTTTTGTTTGTATATTAATCTTAGGTTATGTTTGACCAGCTAGTTACATGTAAAAGCTTTTCTCTCTGACCTGGACATTTTCAAGGTGTATTTATTGTACAGCTGACACAACCACTCAGATAAATGATAATGACAAGTATAAGCTCCCATTGTCTCTCAATAATTCATGTAAAATCCTCATAGTCATTTATTTAATTTTAACACTTCAACTTGAGTACAATTTTGTTCGCGCACTCAAAACAGAAGTAAATTTCTTACCTGACCTGTTATATTCCACAGAAAAACGATTCAGGAACCTGTAAAAACTGGGCCTCCTTAGTGTCTCGTGTTATCAACCAAGCTCCATTGCGTTGTGTATTTGAATTGTTTGGGAAGATAATCTGCTAAATAAACCTTCTGGTAAACCTCCTGTACTACTAATGATCTGTAATGCCCACAAAGTCTCTTATTTATAGGAAACGCAGCAAAATATCTGGACAGCATAAGCAGAGCACTTGTTTGGTTGTTTACATGTTTTAGGTTTTAACATCAGAATAGCCATATTGTGAAATACGTTTTCCTAAAACAAGCATAATTAGGAATCATTAAAGTTGTGGGGATTTGTAGAGAAAACTAAGGGTAATACAGTAACATATGTTTTTTTTGTAGAAAAAATGTTTACAGCAAGATATTCCACGTGATTTTTGTTGCAAATAACAGCCACACTTTAAATCAGTACAGAAATTCCTCATTATGGATAAATGAAACCAGAGTTAGGCAACCTTGGGTACGTGCCTCACACTCCATATGAAAATCTTCCTAAATCTGCATGTTCATTTTTAAACCTTTGCAGCTCTTGGCTAATCTTTGTGAACCAAAGAAAGAGTGTAATTGTTTCCTGTGATTTAAATACACATTCAGCAGCACATACGCAAGGTGATTTTAGGATTGCTATGTAAGATCAGTAACTGGGGCCACGAAATTAAAGATTTGTTATAGCTGGGTATGTGAATAAAGAACTTAACAAGAGTGATATGTTCTCATAAACAAGCTGTGAGTGAGATTTAGCTACTTAAATGTAATATAAGTGATTTATAATTCAATGCAAAAAAACACAGAGACAGAAAACACCATGCATACGGTATTTAAATGAGTCATATGGTGCGAATATGTGTTTTTCTGTGTCTTTGTTGTGTTATAAGTTGCCCATGCATGTATTAGACACGTAAAATTGCAAAAATTAAAGTGTGGGAACAAAAGATGCATTCTATCTAAAAGCGAATGCTCACCCATACCTGCCTGAAACGCCTCGTGTAACCACACCCCCACAAATCTATGTCAGTTTGTGGTATGATTTGACCAAGAC
The DNA here is from genome assembly GCF_024868665.1 of Triplophysa rosa. Lineage (NCBI taxonomy): Eukaryota > Metazoa > Chordata > Actinopteri > Cypriniformes > Nemacheilidae > Triplophysa > Triplophysa rosa. The sequence goes on along the minus strand of NC_079907.1, from coordinate 12,923,641 downwards.
CACCCAAATGTATACGCAAGTAAGATGGCCGTATCCTGTCAGCACAATTGCTTTGGAACTTGATGTTCTAAATATGTTAAGAGGCGTTACACTTCCGTCACACCCTTGCAATATTCGACCAATCACTATGCGCTGGTTAACTGGCCAATCATAGCACACCTCGCTTTTCAGAGCGATGAGCTTTGTAAAAAATCTGCACATTTCAGAGAGGCGGGGCAAAGAGGAGATACAAACATGCACGGTATGTGGAAAATACAGCGTTTTTGAACCTTAAATTGTGTATACACATTGTATTACATATAAAACAAACGATAATATTCTTTTAGCGATGTCATATGACCCCTTTAAAGGTACTGTGTGTACATTTTTTGGAGGATCTGTTGACAGAAATTCTATATAATATACATGTCTTCAGAGGTGTATAAAGATCTTAAATAATGAAGTGTTGTGTTTTTATTACCTTAGAATGATCTATTTCTATATAGATACACCGCGGGTCCCCTTTCATGGAATTCGCCATGTTGTTTCTACAGTAGCCCTAAATGGACAAACTGCTCTACAGAGGGCGTTTTGTAAATATGTTATCTCCTTTGGCAAAGAAGCGAAAACGTGAAGACATCAATTCTGTGTCAGCCACCGAAGTGCTTCGAAAGGGAGGGGTAGAGTGAGCCGTTGATTGGAATTCACAATCTCACCACTAGATGCCGCTAAACTTCATACACGGGACCTTTAAAATGAACTGAATCTACATCAAACCAAGTATTTTTTCAATTATAGAATTAGCAATGAAGTAGAGTAGACAATGTACATTTAATTAAAATACAAAAATCGAATCACAAACAAATAAATTGTGTAGATTAGAACATCACTTTACAAGGTACAAAAGGGATCTTTAAAAAGGGTTTTCACATCTGTCACTTTCTTCTTCTAGTATTACTCTTCATATCTTCAAGTTCCTTCTGTATTAGAAGTGTTTTTGCTGTTGTTTCTGAAAGCTGAGGAAAATATGTTAATTTACTTTGAGCAAGTTAATGAGTTTACCCATTTTCAAGCATTAAATTTACCTGACACTCACCATATCAAGAAGAACCTCAACTTTTAGCTTAAGAAGATTATTCTCCTCTTCTAACTGTAGATTTCTCTTCTTCAACCGCTGCAGCTCTTTTCCTGATACATTACCTGACGACTCTGTAATTAAAACACATTCAGCATATTCCTAATACAAGATGCTATTTAAACTGGTCTTTTATTATAGACAGTGCAATACCTGAGATCCATTGTCCATCTTCAAATGTTAAGCTCTGGCCACCAATATTCATTACTGGGGCTCCATACTCCACACCTAATTCTATCTCCCGTGTAGACCGATCCAACTGGCAAAATCACAAACAATCATTTTGGACAGGATGAATTTTTGATCTTAATCTAACCATTATAAACCACGTTTGTACTTACAGTGTGTAAATTAGAAAGAGAAGCAGACTTCCGAGGAGGAGTTTTTTTGGGACTGAATGTGTTGCCAAAAAAAGGCATTTTGAAGAACAGTTCTACTTGTCAACCTGCATTATCAGAAACACACAACTCTATTCAATGCTATTCAAGGAATAACCTTTCGATGTTCTGTGTAGTATTAGTGTAGTATTAAACGCTTTAATTCTTAGCCAAACAGAATATCAATATTCAGACAAACTAACGTTAATAAAAAACGTTTTTATACAGACAATGAGGCTGAAGCTAATGTTATTTTCAGGTCTGGTTACGCTCAGCATGTGACATGCAGAGTAACGTTAACGTTAACTATAAACATATTATCTTACATAAGGTTTAAACACCGTTGCTAGTTGCCTTCTGCTTTGGAAAAACAAAACCACACTTACACCGCTGCTTATGCCCCGATGTATGCAATGAAACGTGTAAACAAACGGCTGCTTCCGGAGGAGCCTAGCTACGCAGGAAGTACCGTTTTATGAGTTAAAAGTATCCGTATGTGAATGTGTAAAATTAGATATAAAACATTTGCTCTAATTCTGTTAATCCGTATCAGTTACAAAGCGCTTTGCAAAAACGCCCTTCATCTAGAGCTAGAAGGCATTGCACAACCTGCTATAGTATAACGTTAGATATTTTTTGTTAGTATGGTGATCTCAGTTGGCCGCAGACTAATCAATAATTTAATATTTGGTCAATTCCGTTAACATCGCTTTATTAGAATGATCTTGCTTGTTCTACAAACAACATGCACTGTACTTTGTTTTATCCTTTCATGTGTTTTTCTGTTTTTATTTTTATTTTGTCCTGTAAAGCTGCTTTGGAATAATGCACATTGTGAAAAGCCCTATATAAATAAAATGGAATTGAATTGAAATTGAATGGAATATTTCGTGATAACACGGAATACGTTATGAATGTAAAGATCCAAACGAGCAACAAAATATCAGTGAGAATACCTGTCACACGAGAAAATACGCATAAAAGCAAAAGTAAGCTTTGAGTAACACGTTATCATAGTGTAAGTTTTATTTAGTCAAGAAAAGCGCCGCATGCCCCTAGTGGCTGAAGGCACCACTTTGAACAAAAATCTCCCTCTGCCTTTACGAACGTGCAAGCCTGGACGGTGTAGTTAAACTTGAGCGCAACTTGGGGAAAACGACTCCTGAGAGGAGTCTGGCGTGTACTGTCCATTATTTTGGGGCAGGCGAAATAATCAAAAGTATGATTTCAAAGGAAAGTGAACAGTTAAACCGTTAACCTGACAGTTCAAAAGATTTATTGCTTTAATAAACAGTCACTGGTGGAAGAGAAGAAATCATAGGTGGGTAACGTTAGAATGTTCACTCAGCAAGCTCCTATTTTAGCTTGCTAACGTTACTTAGCTGACTTTTGAAATAGATGCTAACAAACCGCTTATCATATTTAACCTCCGCTGTTTGCAAATACTTACTGTTTTGATAAAGTAACAAACCAAAATTGATCTTCAGACCCTCACTGCAGCATTTCGGGAAATGTAGCATTGCTAATTAGCTATCATAAGACTTTAAATATATGTGTAATGTGATACGAGCACGCGACTTGATCGTTCCAGTTTAATTCAAAAACATTGAATTGAAAGAAGAGAACATGTATATTTTCGACATTTGTTGGCGGTGTTTTGTAATGTTAAATATAGCTCAGCATTGATACAAATTGTGTGTAAACAAACCTGAAGTTGACAGCATTAGCGAGCTAGCCGAGCGCTAACTAACGTTAGCATTATAGCTAATGCTAACATGATGCTTGTGCCGCTCAACTTTCTCATTAGTTTCTTTGACAGTTATTTTTAATGTTAAAGCAGTGTTAGTTATATTTTATTCAGTTACATATATTGAAGGGAACTTTAAATACGGTTAAAGCATTCGTGTTAGTGGTTCTGAAGTTCTCCAGTCAGGAGAGAGTTGCATTAGTGGGTGTTTTTCCTAGGCGAGCCCGAGGATGTGCTCTGACTTGCTTTCCTCTCATTCTGGGCCTTCAGTTTAAAGATATGGGCCCGGTTTCACAGACGCGGTTTAGCTTAAGCCAGGACTATGTCTTACTTGAATTAAGATATTTATGTCGCTTTTATAAAAAATGCCTTAGAAGAGCTGGTCTGCATCTTGAGACAATGGCACTGATATATTTTAAGATAGGTCTGGGACTAGCCTTAAGCCTTGTCTGTGAAACCGGGCCATGGTTTCTTAACATTTCTGTAATACTTTTCATGTTGTGCTTGTACATTTTTGTTGCTTTTCTTGTAAGTTAATAAGTGGGTAGAACTTTACAATAAGGCTTCATTTTTTAACTGCATAAAAATAGAAAGAACTAACAATGAACAATACAAAACAGATGTTGTGATTAGTTAATGCTCAATAGCTCAAAAAAGTAAACTATATTTGTAATAACTAACATAAACCATGGCTAAAATGCTGTTAAAACATGTTGCTTATTGTTAATTCTATGTTAGATAAAGTATTGAGAGTAATTTTACTGAATGAGATCATAAAGTGTTACCGTTAAGTTTATATTGTTTAGTCTTGAATGACAAATGCCACTGCCAGTGCATTTTTCACTCTAGTAAATATGTTTCGCCTACTTGTTGATTTTTGAAAAATAAACTGTTCCTGTCTAATATTTTGTTTATGGTTCATGATACTGTAGTAATGGTAAATGGTTCCTTCAAAATAGTAAAAGGCTTGTATAACTTCTTGTATATTACAGCTATGGATACAGAACAACAGAAGCGTAAAGAAGATATACAAAAGTCTTTGGCATTCATTCAGTAAGTTTGTTGACTTTACTCATCTGTACTGCCCATAAAAATAATAACGTTAATTTCTTCCATCACCTCTGGTCTGTGTTAAAAACGTTTTCTTTTTGCCACAGGTCGTCCTTGCCTTTCCCTGAGCCTGAGAGTTATGAGGTCAGAGTGTTTCCCCATTTCTTGTATATGTAGCAAGTTTCCCCACCGTTAAAGGCCACAGCTAGATTAAACACATTTATTGTCATTTCTAAGATTAATTTGAATGTAACCTGTCTTTCTTCTTTAGGCATTTCTGACTCAGCTAGTGTGTAACTTGCTGGATGAGGGTAACACAGTGTTTCGCGATGGGGAGTGGAGACAAGCATCTAAACATTACACTGAGGGAATAAATGTGGCTCGCTATGCTCAGTCTGAAGCGTTGGTCATTCCCACAGAACTGTTAGAGGGCCTGTATGTAAACCGGGCAGCTGCGCACTATCATCTTGTAATTTGGTTTGACCATTACTTTGCATTTGTCGTTTAAATCTGTCGCTTAAAAAATGCTTTTAATAGAATGCAGCAATTTTTGATATGTAGTGTTTTATATTTAGGGGGAGTATGAACGGGGAGTGCAGGACTGTGACAGTGCACTGTGTTTGTCAGAGGGAAGTCGCAGGGCACTCTACAGAAAGGCACTTTGTCTGAGAGAGCTGGGCCGACTCAGGGAAGCGTATGAGTGTGGCACTGGATGTCTACTCACTGCCCCTCATGTATACATTTATATATTCATTTTATAAGATGTTAAAATATTTGATGTATCATAAATGCGTCTTTTGTAATATAACTTTAAGTCGCGACTCGCTTTGGATAAAAGCGTCTGCTAAATGACTAAACGAAAAAGTAACTTTAATCATTAAGGTTGTTGTCTTGCTTTATACAGGACAGGCAGGTCAGTGAGCTCGCACAAGATCTAGCCAACAAACTTGGTTTGAAAATCCGCAAAGCCTATGTCAGCCCTCAGGTTTGTTCTCCGTTTTCCAGTTGAAAGTTAGTTTACAGAGAGTTTATATAATTTGCTGTTCTTTTTTTACAGCTTGATTCCACATCATCTGGGGCAGACGGCAACAGTGAAACTAATTCTCCTACAGGGGAGGCAAGTATTAATCTCAGCTTAATAACAAATCATATCTATCTAACATAATCATATCCCTAGAATTGGCTAGTTTGTGTTTGTTAAAAATGAGAAGCATGTGTTATAGATTCAGTTGGCAAACCTTTCCGTTTTCTTTTTGTCAGACATCATCAAATGGTCTTGAATCTTTGACTGATATCGGATCAGGTATGGGTATTGGATCTGTTCTTCAAATCTTTCATTTGAATAGTCTTACATGTGCACCTAAAATAAATATACGAACAAAACAAATACGTTTATCTTGTAGACCTGTCTAGTGCCCAATGCATCCCTGCACCTCTGGCCACACCAATCCCAGTCAGCGATGACCCACAAATGCCCTCACTGAGCCCCATTGTGGCCAAAGACATGCCGGATAGCCCAAGCCAGGAGCCTTCAGGGCGTGTACCATATTCTGTGCCTGTATCTGAACACATGGGTGAATGTGTGATGAATGAGGAATGTCTGGACAACTTGCTCGAAAGTATTCCTAAGGGAGCCGAGGTCAGCGTGGTAAGTGAAATGGAGACATTGGTACAATAAGACACGTAAAATGAAACCACCATATATGTATGATTCTTTTCAAATGTAAGATTGGTAAGTACTTATTGTTTCTCCATCAGAACCCAGTTCAGGGAGCCATTCCCACTAACCTCCCAAATACAGCTGTGGGTTTGAGGCCTCCATATTCTCCATCCTCCTCAACTTCTTTTTTTAACTCTGCTGTCAGTCCACTCCCATCATTGGAGCCCTTCTCAGTGCTGGGTCAAAGTGAATCCTCTTCTCAGATGATGGACTCCCTCGGGTCCTTCAGCACTGGGACAGGAACAGAAGATAGTGGAGGAAAGGCAGGGTGTGGAACTCTAAGCACAAGTGGATTAGATTCCCTCTCTGAGTACACACTTCCTGGTGAGTAAGGAAGTCTTGACTAACCTAGTATACCTGCATTTAAATCACACCGAAAATGTTTTCACTGGGCAATATGGTCTAAAAGGTGCATTGTTGCATTGCCGACATTATAAATTAAACATTCAACTGATCAAAACATCATTTAAAACATCTGCCTAATTAAGGGGCTGTGTTCACCGAGGTGTTTCTGCCTGCGGCATGTATGTTTTTTCAATCGTTTCCGACGGAACCGCCACGCTTTTTGAAAATGCCAGCAGCTCTGTGTTTTTTTCCACGCTCAGCATATCATAGTAACCAATACTCCTCTACTAAAAAAACGCAGCCCGAACGCTGTTTTCAGCTGCGTAAAAACGCCTCTGTGGTTCTACCACCTTAAGCATGAATCAGATTTACTAAAAAATACAAAGAAAAGGTTGATGCCTCTTGTTTTGTGACAGACACTAGCTTTTGCATAACATTTCACTGTTTTTTTCACTGTATCTTCCTTTATCTGATGTAATGGGGTTTATGCATACGGGTTGATGACGTACTTCCGCTAAAATCTCAGCCAGGCTGTTACATGCGGTGCCATAGGGAACAATGCCGTTTCGCTTCAGAATGCACATAGGATTACGATCAACAACGTGAGTCTAATTATTAAAACACTTCGCCATACGTCAATAACCAAAAAGGAGAAGCACTTCAGGCTATCCGTTTCAAGGTACATCAACAAATATGAAAAAACTAAGTGAACTTTTGCACTTACACTAGAAGCATGATCACAGAGGCACTTAACAATGCTCACCCGTAGTGCTGTCGGTTCGTTGGAAATTTTAATGTTTTCTTACTAAACACATCGTTATCACTTGGTGAAAAAATCCCCTTAGTGCTATGAAAGCGGAAGTGACCTAGCTGGCTGAGATTTCGTCCCGTGTGCATACAGTGCATCCGGAAAGTATTCACAGCGCTTCACTTTTTGTTATGTTACAGCCTTATTCCAAAATGGATTAAATTCATTATTTTCCTCAAAATTCTACAAACAATACCCCATAATGACAACATGAAAGAAGTTTGTTTGAAATCTTTGCAAATTTATTAAAAATTAAAACTAAAAAAGCGCTTGTACATAAGTATTCACAGCCTTTGCTCAATACTTTGTTGAAGCACCTTTGGCACCAATTACAGCCTCAAGTCTTTTTGAGTATGATGCTACAAGCTTGTCACACCTTTGTTTTTTATTTTTAATAAATTTGCAAAGATTTCAAACAAACTTCTTTCACGTTGTCATTATGGGGTATTGTTTGTTGAATTTTGAGGAAAATAATGAATTTAATCCATTTTGGAATAAGGCCGTAACAACAAAATGTGGAAAAAGTGAAGCGCTGTGAATACTTTCCGGATGCACTGTATACCCCATTGTTGATTGGGTTTAGAACCATACAAACACTGTACTTAAGTGACTGTAACAATGATGGAAGCGTTTGTTTGCATCCAATGCACATCTCTGATCTTTCCATACATGGATTTTTTTTTTATCTTGCATTTACTTATTTCATAATTTACCAATTTAAAATATTTAGTTCTTCAAAATTGTATTGCAATGGCGTTTTGCTTTTTTAAATGTAAGTAAATATATGAATCAGTATTGGCCTAAAAATAAAAAAAAATCCATATGATCAAAGTATGATCAAAGTAGTTTCAAATTAGTACCTTGCTAATATTTTAATAATTTGTTTATGGAAATACTCCGCAAGCATTAGGATATCATAATCTCATTCATTGTCCTTCCTGACACTCTTAGGTGGACGAATATCTCACAATTTCATTCCTGGTTTGAGAAATCATAATTCCACCAATGCAGTAAGTCTTGCTTGTTTTATTCTTGGAAAGGGCTCATATTCATCAGACTTGAAATCTTAAAGATTTTGTTTTAGTTTTGCTTTCCTGATTCGAGAATTGCTCTTTGCTCCCAACAGAACGGCCCAACAGGTACCAACCTTTCTCTGCTGTCACGAAACCCTCTGGCTGTCACCCATGAGTTTAGACAGGCCTGTAATGCCTGCTACAGTCGTATAGGTATTACACCCTGCAACTAAGTCTATTAATGTGAGGAATTTCACATGCAACACTTGGCCTGAGGAAGGAAATGTTTTTTTTATTCAGGTCCCCGGGTCATGGACTACCACTATCAGCCAGATGCAGCTCATCGGTGTAAGAGAGACGTGCTTCTCTGTCGCCTCAAATCAGCAGACGACCCCACCTGGAAAAGGGTGCGGCCCCGTCCTGCTCGTAACAACTTCCTAGGTGCATTTGTTCTCTGCAAAGGTATGACAAAAAAAATTTAGTGCAGATATATGATGTGTTGTTGTGGAAAGTGAACTAGAACTATGTTTCTGTTAGGAATACACAATGGATTTTCTTGATTTGCTATCCTAGGTTTAAACATGAAATTTTTTTTATTGAAGCTTTGTTGTAATATTGAATATTGTTAATCACATAACAAAATTGATGTCTGATTTATATGTAACTTATGCTTATCTGTTTTTGTTTGTGTCTGATTGTTTGCTTTTTTTTTTATTTCTTACTCTCGATTCATCATTGCAGAGGTGCAGGAGCGTCAGGAGTGCCAATATGGTGAGAACTGCACTTTTGCTTATTGTCAAGAGGAGATAGATGTGTGGACCCAGGAGAGGAAGGGAGCTCTAAGCCGTGAGCTTCTGTTCGACCCTCTGGGCACCAATGAAAGACGGGCCCTCAGCGTCACCCGTCTGCTTCAGCTCCACATGGGCATGTTTATGTTCCTCTGTGAGGTAGTGCCACACTTTTACCCCTTCATATTTAATGCCTCTCTCATACCCACATGCTTTACTTATTTATTAGATTGTCTAACTATTCGTTCTTGTTTGCTGTAGGAATGTTTTGACAGTAAGCCTCGTATCATTAGCAAGCGAAGCAAAGAAAACCTCGCCGTGTGCTCCAACCTTACTGCACGACATCCTTTTGATGATAATAAGTGAGTCTTTTTATCCATCACCATACTAAAATCACTAAAAAGAAAATGTTAAATATTACATTCAAGTCTTAAATGGCCATTACATCATATTCCTTCTCAAACGTGTCTCATGTTATGAAACGGTGTAATTCGACAGGTGCCTGGTGCACGTGGTTCGCTCAGCAAATGTGCGCTACAGTAAAGTACGCCCTCTTCACCCGCTCTGCCAGTTTGACGTGTGTCGACATGAGGTGCGATACGGCTGCCAGAGGGAGGATAGCTGTTCCTTTGCACACTCGGTTATAGAACTCAAGTGTTGGGTGCTACAGCAGGACACGGGTACAGAAGACAAACACTTGAATTATGTATATGCATTTGTGCAAGTATCTGTATGCATGTATGTTTAGGTGTTTTATGTACACTAGTGTAATTTTTGTACAGAAGCCTTAATATGTCAAACCCAAATCACAAGTGAGATGCTTATCAAAACGTTCAAGATGTAGTACACTCAGAAATCTTTTTAGAGGAGAAACAAACTAATGTAAGAGACCGTAAAACGCAGAAATTTGGTTTGTCCCCATGTCTTCGTTCAGGTATTACCCATGAGGAGATGGTGCAGGAGTCCAAGAGACACTGGCACAGACTGGAACAGAATGCACATAGACAAAAGGTGAGGATATGACCTAGCTGTGCAATTGTTTCCCATACAAAGGCAAAAAGCTAAAATAATGTTTTTTTCTGTCACATTCAGCCCATGTTTGAACCCCACCAACACATTAATAGTAGCAACAACAGCAGCGCTGTCAGCAGTAGTGCCATTGTCTCTGGGGGTGTGGTCAGTGGGGGAGGAGACTGCATTGGGGGCGGAGGCACAGTAGGAGGAGCACTGGTGGGATGTGGACGGGGGCGTGGCCTGAATCTGAAAATGAAGTTTGTGTGTGGACAGTGTTGGAGGGAGGGCCAGGTCAACGAACCAGACAAATCACTCAAGTATTGCACTGCCAAAGCCAGACACAGGTTAGCTTTCTTCATATAAGGTGGAATATTACGGCTGCACGATACATTCTCATCAAAAATGTACATGACTGTAGGGTTTACTGGAACAGTTATAATGTGCCTGCTGTAACTGGACAACAACTGTTTGATTTCTGAAGGTCATGTGAATTGCTTTGTTGTGTTGCAGCTGGACGAAAGAGCGCAGAGTGTTGCTAGTGAAATCATTTGAGAAGAAAAAGTGGGTGGTTGTGCGACCGCTGCCTTTTTCCCGTACCTACCCCCAACAATATGATGTAAGTCGTTCCTTTAAGGCAGGGGTGTTCAACTACTTTTCTTTGAGGGCCAAATTCCAAAAGTATAAATAGGATGCGGGTCAGTTTTTTTTTTACGATATCCTCATTTCCTTTGTTATTTTGTACTTTTGTTATTTATTGCATTTTGTTCCTTTTATACTGTTTTTGTTGCTGTTACTTATAGGTCATATATTAAAACACGCGCACAAAAATTGCATTCAGTATTTTTGCCTTTTCATGATATTTAATTAAAAGGGATATTGTCTTTTTAGTTTTATTTTATATTCCTACCCAAAACTGAAATTGCTGATAGTTTACTCACCCCCAGTACATCCAAGATGTGTGTGGCATTGTTTTTTCAAGAAGTTATTTATGAAGATATTTAGTTGAATTAATTAAAGTCAAATCAATGAAAGTAAAAAATGCTAATACATTCAGCACAAAAGTAATCCCTGCCCCTTGTGACTGGCGTCTTATATAAAGTGAATCAATTGATCTGTGCAAGAAACTGAACGCTATTTGGGTGAAATCAATGGCATTCATGTGCCTCACGCACTTAGAAGGGCAGATCCTTTGTAGTGCTAGTTCTGGAAGAAGATGAATAGCTGTTTTTTGTAAATATTGCCATTTAAATCATACATGATGAACTCCGTAATAAAACAACACAGGTTTTCGTTATCTGAGACAACCGTTCACGTAGTGTACCCTTCCTGCAGTTACTTTCAAGGGCACAAGATGCGTTTTGGAACGCAACCTATCGCGTGCGCAACCGATTGCCGGTGGCTGTGGATTGCCGGTTATAACGTTGTAAATAACATTACGTTTCTTGGACAGACCGATCAAGTGGCTTTGTTGGACGTCAGTGTATCGTTGTGAGCCGCGGGAATTACTTTTGTATTGAATGTAACGTTAGCAGCGTTTTGGACTTTCAAAGATGTGGCGTTTCAGGACGTGCATTTCTTAAAGCACACAGTTCTTAATGTCTCTTCACTTATTTGAAATATTAAGGCGGGTCAGGTAAAGATGATTGGCGGGCCGTTTAAGTAATGCCCATTCAGTCAATCATTGCTGCACAATAAAAAGAACGGATAATGACTAGTGATTAAAAATGACAGTTAATGACAAATGAATAAAAAACATGTTGAAAATGTTTCATACTTTATTGTAAGAAGAGAAACTGAAGTGTTACGAAGGACATGGTACTAACATAATAGCAAGGGACTGTTGTAGGCACAATGATAAAATGTACAGTTTACTGTACAATTTACAGTACTTACCATTATTCATAAATATTTAATGACACAATTAAAAAAATTTAGTATTGCATGGACAATCAAATAGACCTGTCTGCTCCCGCTCTGTGTTTGAGCTGCCTGTCACGTCTGAGTTACATCTGCCAGAGAGAAATAAACAATAATTCATACAACTATTTTAAAATTGCACATATGAGATGTATTCCGTATTTATCGATCATGTATACCATTTGAAATTGTATTTAAAACACAAAATGAATATATCGTTTTTAATTTCCTGTCGTGTAACGTACCACCAGGGGTCTCTTCAAGTACCACAGTTTGAGAAGCACTGAAAAAGATGATCAGATTTCGATTGTGAAAATGGAGGGTTGTTACATAATACGCCCCTTTTGGCTAATACTGTTACTGCATATTTTTGACCATTCCTTTCGTGCCTGCAGATGTGTGTTCACGTCATGAAACAGAAGAAGTGCCACTATATCGGGAACTGCTCTTTTGCACACAGTTTGGAAGAGAGGGATGTGTGGACCTATATGAAAAACAACAGTTGTGAGAATCTGACTTTGCTTTCATCAACTACATTATTTATAGCAATAATACTTGTTCTGTTTTGGATATCATCCAACTTTGAGACCTCAGTGTTTTTAATGTAAGCAATGCATTTCTGTGTTCGCTCAGTGAGAGACATGCAGCAGATGTATGAGATGTGGCTATCATTGACCAATCAGAATCGCAGAGTAGATGGCACCCTCATGACTCCTCCAGAAGAAAAACAGATCGCTATGCCAACTGACTATTCTGAGTCAATGGTGGGTGGCTGGCTGGAAAAGCGATTTGTTTATTCTTAGTGTGATTAAGTGGATTGAGAATGTGGAAAGCTAACAATGTTTCAGAAATATTGTGTTTTTGAGCCGCAACATCAGATAAGTCCTTTTTTTGCTGACAGGTTGCGCGGCGGCTGTCTGGAGGTGCAGGGGATCTGTGACCCACAACGTGGTTGTCTGGATGAGACTTCCTGTTCAGATGTTCGTTTTTAAGGCTCTTCCCCACTTTATCAGTGCCACTCTGGGAAGTACCAGGTTCTGCTGCCCTGCAGGGCAGACTGCCGGACTAACAAAAGTGATTGTTGCCACATTCACACATTTCACACACCACATGCTTCATTACTCATTAACAAACACATCTGCACACTCACCGACACGACACCCGGCACAGAATCACAGGTGTCATGTATGTGAAAGTGCACACTGTTACTCCTGCATCAAAGTTAGCAGACTTGATGTTTTTTGAGTTGATGATGAAATCACATCCTCAATCTCACTGTTCCCATAGTGCTTTTCAATATCTGCAAGTTAATTCCTCCACCTGTCAGTTTAAAGCACCAGTCAAGAAGCCACTCATGTTTCGGTCAGCTATGCAGCATCAGATGGCAGATTTATGTAGTGGTGCTTAACTCAGTTCCTGCCATATTGGTAGAGGAGTTTGAATGTATAGCCAACAGTGGCCATTTACAAAATTGAGATTTGTTAGCTGTAGAATGTATTTGATACAATTGTGTATAACTTTAATACCCACCCCCAGCATGACCGGATCCATCAGCATAAGTAAATGCAGTTACAGGTCATGCAAGCCTTCATTTTTTCATTCGATTTGAACTGGGTGAAGGAAAGTGAGTGGCACTAGTTCTTCGCCCCGGTCCAGTGTGATCTGGCCATTTGGTTCCAGTTCAACTGTGATTGTTTTTGCTTAGATTGAATGCAGTTCAGATGATTTGATGGTTGAAACATAGTTCTGTGTTGACTTGTAGATTGGAGTGCATAATCTATACAATCCATAAACACACTGAAAGGAGACTCCTGCGAACTAAACCGTTCAGCGTGGTCCAGTACCTCATTTATTGATGTCACATTTTGAGCACGATTGGAGACAAATTAGCAGGAAAGTAGGCAAAACATACCCGTGCCTGCCTATGCATAGTTGTATTCAGTACCATAATATACTGTTAAGACATGTGTGCTACCCTTTGTAAGCCTTGTCCTTACACTTAGTGGACATGATATATATATATAGTTATACACACACATACACGTAAATATATCTACTATAATGGCATACTACTAATGATTATTAATAATTTAGCAGTTAAGCTTAAGTATAATCTTACCTTGTATTGATTACATAGAAATTCTTGTTATTGAGCTATGCTATATGACATGTATTGCTGATTAAATGGTTAGTGATCTTTTTTTCTTTGAGTCATTCCAGGATTGTCAGTTTTGTGAGGTCCCAAAAACTGCCTCAAATGTTTTAGAAACGTATTTGATGTGAAATATGCTATAAGATGATTTGTTATGGAGAAATCTTTGATGTGAAGAAGCAGATTTGGTTCATCAGAATTGGTAGCCATACTACAGATCAGATAAAAAGTGATTCTAACTGGATTGGATACTATGATGGACATTCTGGAATGACCTAGTTGTACACTTTTACTGAGGGATCTTATTATTACTACCGCTATTATTATGATAATGATTGCCATTATGACTACTTCTATCTTATATGCTATTGATATATGTATATGTTAATTGCTATGTATAACACTTTAAATATATGTATCCATATAAGAATATAATACTTAACAGTGAATTATGTCTATGTATGCTTAGTGAACTGTCCAGAAGAAAGGAATCAGATTATATCATTGAGATTTTTGGGTAGTGGTCTGTTTATGATCTTTTAATCTGAAAATAAGTGGACGTAGTTGTTGGATTTCTGAGTTCCTCTCAGTTTTGTTGGAGAATGGGACACTCATTTTAGTAGTACAGACTTTGTAGAATGTGACATCTTAACTAGCAAATACACTTTCCACTTCTCTTTTTTTTTTTTTATTCAGTAAACGTGTATTTGCTGTACTGGGACGGAACACAAAGCATACATGGATATTTATGTTTGTCTGCATAGCGCCTTATACAATTTATATACCACATTTATATACAATTATAAATAACACATAATCCTACTCTTTCAGTATATTGATATATAAACTGTTAGAAAATAGATTCAAGAGGATGAAAAGCGTATTGTAAAATTTCCCTGGTTGTTTTTGTGAAGATCGGGACTAATGTAATTGGTTTTGCACGCAACTCGGAGGAATGTGATTAGATTGAGTTGTTGGCCTTCACTTTAGGCTACAGTTAAGGTGGAGTAGTGTGCATAACTGCGGAGAGAAAGAACAAATGGAGAAGCTCGGTTGACAGTCTCTATTACTCAGACATGAGATGGGGTTTACAATCAGTTATATTCATATCAAAGGGTTAGTACTGCTGGCCATTGAAGGGCTGGAGCAATGGTCATCTACTCACTATTCTCATTCTCTGCTTGAGTTTATCATGAAAATACAATGGTATGGGCTTCCTGGAGTAAAAACAAAGATTGACCATAAATATGTTAAGAATCACCCATATTTGGCCTGAAAAGGCAATGCAGGATTTAACAAACATGGTCCTTTTGTTACAGTGGATTGATTTTTCACTTGTTTAACAAGATAACCAATGAAATCAGTTTTAGAGTAATGAAAAGATAAAACAACACCTGTTTTGTACTGTATTTTTACATTTGTTTGTTTTGTTTCTCTTTTTCCCTGGTTGGAAGTGAAATATGATTACAGTGGACCAAATCTCATGAATGTGTTTAACAATAAATAGACTGTTTTAGAACATTAGTGTGAATTCATAGTGCTTTTCACTTTATCACCCACAAGGCTCCTATCATTCCATATACATGCACCCTTTATTGACCTATAATTCTATATTGGATTTTATTGAGCTGCAATTAAATCTAATTTTTCATTATCAATATTATTACGACATGCAGATCTGTCGCTGGAATGTAAATGGCATTAACATGTTTTAACTGAATTTCTGAAATGACTTTAGTAACGTCGACACTCGCACGTTTTGGTCTGTCTTAGATAACTTGTCTTTGTTCTTATTGGCTAGTGGACCGAATAGTGACAGCTGGACCAGCCAATAAAACGCCTCGCTGTCTTGACTATTCAAGAAAAGACAAATTTAAACACGTTGATTGGCCAAAATGCTCGAGCCCGCTGGAAGTAATTATATTTAGGTGGAACTTGTTGAGTAACTTGTGGTTAAAGTCTAGACCTTGTGACCATAAACCAAAGTTTCTGAATTCTCAGATTCCTATCAAATGGTCGCCGTGAAAGACTGACTGAATGCCAGTTTGATTGAACAGCTGTCTTCTGCAACGACCTTTATTCTGATTGTTAGGAAAGCGATATTCAAGATGTGCTCCGAAATTCCGGAAATTTTCAAATCTTTGCTTGAGTACCCATTTTCTGTCACTTCAATTGAAGACGACGGTAAGAATTTATCTGTTTTATATGCGTAGCCTACATGCGCCTTGCAGCATTAATAAATCAAAATGAGCTGTTTCTATACCATCTGTTTTTCCCGTGTTTCGCTGTGGTTAGGGACAACAAACGCCCTTTTTACTATTCTATTCGCAGCCGAAAACTTTGAATGGACATCAATGAATGGATTGAAACGTAAAATCTATTAAGTATTGTAACATTGTTTGTAAAAACATTTACACGTTAGGGCGACACACAAGTTAGGTAGTAGTAACAAGAAGTTTTTGTAATGACCATATCTATATTCTTTAATATTTTCAAATGTGTATTCAGCTGTCTAATCTAAAAATAAATTCAATTCTGTATTGACTAATGTTTATATGTTTTATGTATTTTTTTATTTATGCATATTCAACATGAGACCACTGCATAGGTTGTCTTTTATAAAGGCGTTTGTGTATAATAGGTTTTTGTTGCATTGTTGTACCACACCGTTGATTTAATTTCCCGCTGTTGCACTAAATATATATATATATATTATATATATATATACTAACATAAACATGCTATAATCGAAGATGTGACAATGCATATGGCAGTATAATACTTCATTAGCAGCTCGAGAAAACAACCCACACGTGAAAGATGTTATTCTCTGCTTCGCGATTGGTCTGTTTGCACACAGAACGTGTCATGACTGCACGTGTTAGGCCATGTGCCAACAAACCTACTAGGCAGGTTATTGTCCCCCGAGGCATGATTTTGTTTTAATCCCAAACATTATTGTGTTATAAGCAGTAAGTAACCCCGAAAAAGGCTTGAGGGTGAAATCTGATCTCAATAAAAGTTTTTGAATACATTTTGAATAAATATTGCTTAAGAAATATGATTTTAAGGCCCTCTGTGTCAGTAGCTTAAACTATTAACCCAAGTACAAACTGACTAGGTACTACACCAGAAATGTAGGTTTTTAGAATACATTAGAGAAAACATACATAACAGTTTTAACCGACCAATGAGAAGTCTCTCTTGCAAAGCAACGTCACCTAATTTACACAGTGCCGCGCCACTGGACATTGCATGTAATATATTATTCATGAGAACAAAGCGCCACCAGCCTATCCGTATTCAAAGGCTGTTTTTCCGAGGGATGGGCGTGGTTTATATTAATATCAAGACACTGATTCGCACAGTTCGCTGTTAACTCAACTGTAAACGCAGATTAAGTTACACAGCTGAAGTGGAGCCTGTAAATAGAGTCTTAACCGGCGAAGTGGTTTAGCGATCAATCTGGTTTGATTTTATTAGTTTTGGACGTTTTGAAAAGATCAAAACCTTTCTTTATTTTTGATTTGTGCTTTTAATAAAGTGTATTCTCACGAGTCGCGCGAACGCCTCGGTAAAATGGCCACGGAGCTCGTTTCCGTCGCTGTGGACGAAGGTACGGATACTCTGGCTGATTTTCCTGTGCTCTTAAAGAAAATCATGGAAATCCCGCCACCGAATCTTCTCGAAGGCGATGACGGTAAGTAAAGTTAACCCTCGTCCCTGCGCAGCCTACAGTCGGTGCGAGCTTCAGTGCAGAATGGTTGACGAGCGCATCCTCCTTATTAACGTTTGCCAAATGCATTCAGTGTGTAAACATCAACAGAGCACATATGAGACGTGTTTATATACGATACTTCTAAATTAACATTCATGCATGCATAGGTAGACACACTCCAAAGCGACATGCATACAGTGCGCACTATTCAGTATGGTTTCCTTAGATATCGGACCCATAGTCATGTTTAATGCCAACCAAGATCGGATTTCATTTTCATTTCTCAATGCTAAGTTTGGATTTGCGTCCTTGGTAGTTCGAATTTAGCTAATTGGAAGTACGAACTCGCGAGGAGTGACTTGATGTTGTCACTCAGCTAACGTTTTGTGCACATTTGATCATTTTAATGGATATTTGAAATTAAAAGAAATACAGTTTACTCTGATTATTATAACTGTTTTTATGTTAGTAACTGTAACTTGAAATATCATATAAAACAAACCTTATATATGGTTTTAAAACAAGAAACACACAAGCAGACAAGTCAAGATGTTTCTTATGGGCCATTCACACGGTGCGCGGTGGAATTGCGGCAGCCGCCTTACTGTGCGTTCAGACCGCCGCCGTCGAGAGCTTCAAAAATCGCTCTGGCCGCCCTGCCAACAACGCTGTAGAAAGAGTCTTGGGCGCGCTGACGCTCTGACGTAGATCGAAATCTTATCTTGTATTTAAAGGGTCCGCATGCAAACAAGCTTGTTGATTTTGTGCAGACTGACCACAAGAAATTGATCGGTGGAAAGAACTTTATTGTAGTTACCCGTTTGCTAACGAAATAAACCAATTAAAAGCCATTTGTGTGGTGTGGCTTTT
This sequence comes from Triplophysa rosa, assembly GCF_024868665.1. Classification (NCBI taxonomy): domain Eukaryota; kingdom Metazoa; phylum Chordata; class Actinopteri; order Cypriniformes; family Nemacheilidae; genus Triplophysa; species Triplophysa rosa. Next base: position 12,905,008 of record NC_079907.1, on the reverse strand, counting down.
GTGTTCATGGTTAAGTGCTAGTCTAATTTCAGCATTATAGGAGACATTTACTAGCCTTGGTCTTTAATTAACATCAATTTGTGTGCAACCTACATTACAAACTCTCCTGGTCGAAGTGTAACTTTCGCTTTAATGCAGTTGGTCAAAGCGGAAATATTCTGCAGCAGTAACACTGTTTTGCATGCTCTTGCGCTCAAGTTAGCTAGAAATTCCCGCTTATTCCGGCACTGAGCGCGGAAAGAAGAAACTGCCAGTTGCTCACGTTTTAAAAAAACTTTCTGCATTAAAGCGAAAGTTACACTTCGACCAGGAGAGTTTGTAATATAGGTTGCACACAAATTGATGTTAATTAAAGACCAAGGCTAGTAAATGTCTGCTATAATGTAACTTTGTTTTGAAAAGTGGTGGGGACAAAGACGACACAAACAATACTTTAATCAATTGTTTCTGTAATAACTTGTTGGGAATATTCATGGGCGTCACAAGCGCGAAAAATGTAGGTGACTCCTCTAGAAAACAGTATAAAAACTGTGCCGCTTTATTGACGGCTTCAGTGGTGTAACGTTAGTGTGAAAGACGCATGACAAATAATATTGACACTGCCGTGAAGCAGGTTCAAATCTGTTGAACTGACTGTTCTAAATTTTCACATCACACATCAGATCTGCTTCCATTTGTTTTTAAACTATATCATGTTTTCATCAATAGATCATTTAAAGCATGTTGTGCTTTATTATATGTTAGGATGGCTGTTGCTGTACGTAATTAAACGTATTAATTCGTGATAGAATTTGTGTGTTTTCCCTTTGTTAAAAATTTGGTGTTTGACACAAATTGTCAGTGGGTCAAGGATTGAGACGTTTGGGAACCCCCTGCTAATAAGGACAAACATACAAGTATACAGGGGAAACAGATGGAAAAATTATATCTTTAAAAAATATATATTTTCACTTATTACTACGGGCATTGCCATATAGGCTACAAATATACAACAAACTTTCTAAATTTTGTTTTGAACTCATGAAACTACAAAGTTGTGACTTTTTCTCCATTTATTGGAGTTTTCTATCAAGTATCAAAATGTAATCTTGCAATAGACGATAGCAACCGCATGTCGAGAACAATAAGGACGAATATATAGCACCAAAGTGCAATTAAGCGCAAAATGTTTGGTACATGTATGACTTGAACAGCCATTTTCAAATATTTTCATCATTTTATTAAAAATAAATACCTTTACAATCTGATATGTGATAGGGAAAAATTTCAGCATACAGCAGTCCCGAACCCACGACGACATGAAGTAGGTAACATGTTTTACGCTCTACGCCACTGGAGCAGTTTATTCACACGTGCCTTTCTTACATGTTGTCTATTCCTTGTGAATATTCCTAAGAAAATTCCTTGTGTGTGCAAGCACACTTGGCAATAAAGCTCTTCTGATTCTGATTCTGATTCCAATCTGAAACTGATGGGTGGAGTTATTACAAATAGTACTAGTACAAAGCGGGCTACTTTCACGGTAAATAGACACTCCATATTTTTTATTTCTTCCAATAAGTGGTGGGGACAAAATTGACTTTGGCAAAAAGTGGTGGGGACATGTCCCACCCGTCCACCCGCAATTTACGCCTATGCAAAAAACGCAGCGTTTCCATTGGAAACCATTGAAAAAACACGCCGTACGCCAGCAGATACGCCTCGGTGGACACAGCCCCTTAAGCTGATGTGGCTGCCGCAAAGACCCGTGCCCGTGGAAGTTGCAGGATTTTGGATGCACAAGCACCGCTTGCTCACCGCCTCCGCTCCGCCAACGTATCAGCCCGCGTTTTGCCACTTACCGCATGTTTCCCTTTGAAAATGAACTGGACAGACGCGACTGCCACGTACCGTGTGAATCCACCATTACACCGTGTCTACACCAGACGTGGCACGACAAAAGACAGAACGTGTTTTTTACTGTTAGATGCGCCTCTTTTGAATTGTTTTCAGTTGGCAGGGAGCGTTTTGCGTGCTGCTTATGCGTGCCGGGCGCCTCACGTTTTTGCCACCTGCCACGCCTCGCATTTTTGACGGAGCGCTCTGAGCACATGAAGTTGAAAAAAACTCAACTCTGAGCAGAAAAGCGCTTGTGTTGCAACTTGTGTTGGCTGACGCGGGTTAACCGAGCAAGGGCCATCTGCTTGTACCTTTTTAAAGTTTCTGATTATATGACAGATAACAGCAACTAGAGCGCTCGCGCTATAATCCTTGACTGACAGGACAGCTGTTTCGGTGGTTACCTAGCAATATAAAAAAACGCTGCTCTTTTCAAAGGGTGCGTTTTCGAACATGAAAAGCGTGTTCTATCTGATCGGCCCCTTACTGTGCGTTCAGACCGTCAGCGACTATGTCGCTTTGTGTCGCTAGTCTCTTGCTACGAGGTCGTTAGAAGGCGTTCCTAGCTTTGGGGGCTCTAGTAACATTTATAAACAAACCCTGCAGTAACTGATAAGAGACGGATGACGTGAGCTTGCCTGCTTTACACCTTTTGGTAATTCTCAACTTAGTCGCGTCGCTAGACACTTCCTGTGGAAGTGTCGCTGGAAGTCGTCAGCTCTTCATAGAAATGAATGGAATCATGTCGTTTTGTCGCTGGCGGTCTGAACGGGGCGTTAGAACCCATTATAATTTTACATTTTGTCCACACTGGATGCGGCGTGGGGCGACGCGACAATCCTATTAGAACAAGTTGTGTGTCGCGTCTGGTATTGACACGTGCTGCATCCCAATTAGGGCTGTCACGATTATTAAATAATCGTCTCATCGCGATTGTTTGACCTCATCGCGATGATTTCGGATCATCGCAATTATCGCACATCTCTATAGAAGACACTAGGTGGAGCTGTAGTGCATCTGCATATTGCATATTTTAGTGTATATATTGTTACTAAAGCATGGTAATACTTGTAAAATGTACCACCACAACACAATCACTTAAAAAAAAAACCTAAAACATATACAAATTACCTGCAGTACAATTTCATATTATTTAAGCAAATCTCAGTGTGAAAACCAGTCTACCAAAATTTCATTAACACACAAGTAAAATTTTACTGTAGTCTTGCAAGTGAGAAAAAAAACAGACTAGAAGCTTTTCTATGACTGATAGTATTTTAATGGTGGCTTCAATCACACCTGATCAATTTACTTCATTTACAAGTATTTGGTGGTTGTATTATTGACAGGTAAAAGCCTAAACCTTAAATATATGATGACCCAATTTTTTCCGATGTATTTCCAAGAAAAAATCATAGTCTTGTATTCAGAACAATATGGTCATTTCAATCGCTGAATCAAAAATGAATGAGAATTAAATGTCAAAGCTCAAAAACAGACAATTAATCATCATAATCGCCAAAGCCCTAAAACAGACAATTAATCGCCATAATCGCAATGATTTATTAGACAATTAATCGTCAATCAAATTTCATAATCGTGACAGCCCTAATCCCAATTCGCCTACTTATACTATGCACTAAAAGTATGTACTGTTTTTGTTATGGAAAAGTATATACATTTTAGTGTGTAGCAAAACAATATGCACACACTGGGACATACTAACAGGAAACGGAAGTGGCCGTTGTTGCCTAGACAGCATTGTGGCCATTAACTGTCACACACATCAAAATACAGCTCTTCTTTCCATTTAAGTATTTATTCATTCATTGTTTCATATGTAATGTTAACTCTGTGCTTATATTTATTAATTTAGTGACGCATCATATTAATGCAGTGGAGCGTCACTTAACTCCGCCTACTCACGGTGAGTCGTGGGAAATATTAGCCGTTAGAGTGTGCATCATTCTGCACTTCGAATTTCTACCGGAAGTAGTAGACCATCCGGGAATCTTTGGAATACTCTTTTCAACATACTACGATTTGGGACATACTAATTCTACTTTCGAATACTATTTAGAACAGATAGTATGCAAATTGGGACGCAGCAATGGTGTTATGATCCTGAGCCACGGAAATACTGTATGTTATAATTGAATACTACTGAATACCACTAATAATACCAAATAATAATGGCACTCTGTGTCATGTCATTTACTGTGCAGCTAAAAATATGTAATTACATATTAGTTCTTCTGTTATTACATATTACTTCTTAGGTTGGGTATGACATATTTAAAAACTGTTTGTTTATTTTGGTGTTTGTGTTGCAGAAAATGGCAAAGAGAAGCTCTTGGGAGATGATTTGGACTCTGGAGGGGTCAGTGGGATGGGGCCATCGGCCGCCCTGACCCCTGCCATCTGGGACAAGACCATTCCCTATGATAGTGAAACCTTCCACCTTGAATACATGGATCTGGAAGAGTTTCTCATAGAGAATGGAATTTCTTCCACAATGGATGAGGGTCAGCCAAAGAATCCTGTGAAGGAAACCTCTCAGACGACAATCGAAAAGCCATGTACAACTTCTGCTGACAAGACAACCCCAGCTGCCCCGATCTCTCTTTTATCAGTCATGGAACTGGAACAGTGTGAGGAGGAAGTGGTCACAATCACGGCATCCAGCTCAACCGACGTCACATCAGGTTAGCAGACAGAGAAAAGAACACAGTGTACTTTCATTTTAAACCCACAAATCATCACTTTGGAAGGAATGTTAGTTAAAAAGTAACGTTACATTACTTATCATACCGTTTTAATTGTGAAACAAACAGTAAAACAACCAAATGCAATTTAAAATTGTTGCAATGGAATTATAAGGTTCTATTTAAATTTTCATTACATACTTTATATTCAGTGTTCGTATTTATTAATTCACTTTTTGCTTCAGACAACGAGCGTGTGACCCCAGATCCCATTAATCCAGATGACATTGAAATAGAGGTGAACTTCCAACCAGATCCCACAGACCTCATGCTCTCCAGTGTACCTGGAGGTGAACTTTTCAACCCTAGGAAACATCGCTTTTCTGAGGAGGAGCTGAAACCACAGCCTATGATCAAGAAAGCCAAAAAAGTATTTGTGCCTGAGGAAAACAAGGTACATTTTCCTTTTGGTAATAATACTGCCACACCCCAGGTCCCTAGTCAACTTTGTGTTCTTTGTTTTCAGAACCATATCAAATCACAAAGATGTTTTAAAATAACTAGAAAGGCATTAGATGACATGCAATGATTTTTTCATCTCTACTCAATATCCCAGGACGAGAAATACTGGCAACGGAGGAATAAAAATAATGTTGCGGCCAAACGTTCGCGGGAGGCTAGGCGGCTGAAGGAGAATCAGATCACGGTTCGAGCAGCCTTTCTGGAGCGAGAGAACTTGGCTCTGAGGCAGGAAGTGGCAGAGCTGCGCAAAGACTTTGGCCGCTACAAGAATGTTGCGTCTCGCTATGAAGCCAAATACGGACCACTGTAAGAGAAAGCTGTGTGGCACAAGCCCACTTAAGCACACAGACAGTTTTCATATAAAAAGACAAAGCTGGCATTCAGCTTACACCGTATCTAACATTTATGTTGAATAACCAATCATTTCTCTTCTTTTTAAAGTGAACCAACTGAAGAACTCTAGACAGTTATTGATTTATTTGCATTGTTGAAAGGCAATAAATTAATAATAGTGTGGAGGTTAATGAAAAGAAGAGGATGAAGAGGAGATGAGCGAATGAATGATTCAGTTAGTAGAACCAAGTGACGTTGTTATACAACTGAATCCTTTCAACCAATATAACCACATCTCGGTGTAAGTTTGCACTCGGTGCAATAGCATACCCACTATATCTTATTACGCTTTTAAGTGCTTTTTTGTATTGCATTACTAATGAAAATGTCTGCCCCGCCTTTTATGTTTCATGGTTTACTGTAAATGCAGTTTAAGGAAGTATTGTATATTGAAGATATAGTAGGTTTCTATAGACAACAACTAGCACTGATTGCAATACAGTTATATTTCACTTTTCACGTTTTCTCCCTGGTTTGTATACAATATTAATTCTAAGAATTCATTTGGAACAGCTGGTACAATGTACCATACAGTGGTACATTTTGTCTGCAGATCAGTTGTAACTGTAGAAAATGTAAAATTATTTGTTTTCAAATTCAGGGAGAATGTATCATATGTTTTCAGTACAGATAGATATGGTAGGCCGTTCTTTGCTGTAAGGAATTGTGTGTTTATCATGCTGTGTGCTTACAAATACAGTCAAGGTTTTTTCTGCTAGAATTGGCAGCAGAAAAATGTATTGACAATATATGCATTACATATCAGCAAAACATAAAAAATATGTACATTTATTAATGAGGTCTTTCAGTACTAGAGTTTTAGCATTTTCTTAGGTTTTTTATTTTCTTATGTTAAATGTTGCTTTGTGTTTTATTACATACTGTGTTTACAACTGCAGTCCTATGTGGTCAGTATATACAGAAAAACAATCTGTATATGTGAATGACCAAGCAAACAAATTAAGTGGAGATTTTTCTTGTATATTTTTTCAGATAACTCAAATATTTTACAAAAACAAGTCCTTGTGAACTAAACAGTCAATAAGGACCCTTGAGACACTTAAGAGGTAAGGTTACGTATCAGGAACCAAACCCAATCCTCCTGTAAAGGCTTGTCAGTACACTTATTTTGTGTAACATGTCTCCTTTTTAAACATTTAATAATATCAGGGAAGGAGGATCAGGGTCACAACCCATGTTACACAAAAGACTAAACGTCTAGTTCTCCTTTCATTGTTCACATCATATAAAGGGAATCTTATAAATTATGTAATCCTGTAGGTGTTAAAAAGTCTTCTGGTAACTTTGTGGCCTGTTGTCAGATGGTTTTGAAGATAGCACTTTTGCTATATCAGTTCTCATTGAGTTTCCTTTCTAAAATGTAAGAAATAAGAGACAATAAATACAACACAATACGGTTTAATGGCTGTTCGGCAACTGGAGCTTTTTGCAATGTGTTTCCTGTGTTTAACTAAAGAAAGCTTGGCTGCGTGTGGTCTTGTTGGAGTAACTAATCTTTGTCAGATTTTAATGGTTTTCTAATAGTTCTTTGGGGAAAAAGAAACTTTTTACTGTATGTCCTCTAAACACTTCATGACTTGTGTTGCCTTAATGTCTCGTTTGTTTGATGTTGTAAATATTATTAAAGAACTCAAAATGTTGTGTTGTGTACATGTCACTTAAGTGTATCACACAAGGGAATTACGATTGAGTGAATCTCAAGTTTTAGGTGGGTGAGAAGTGTTGTGTAACACAGACAGATGCCAAAGAAGGTTGCATAATGTGAAATTCCACTAAATTCCATTATGGAAATAAGAGCATCATTCGTATACATTAAGCAAATGCTTTTATCCAAAGCAACTTGGTGTATTCATTTTTTATCTGTATGTGTTCCGTGGAATCAAACCCATGACATTTGCATCTTTAATAAAATGCAATACCGATTGAGCCACAGGAGCTGTATAATCCCAAACATACATCATTCATGCTACATGCAATAATGTTAGTTTTTTGCTAGGCATTTAATTCGTGGTAAATATTAAATCAACTAAATATTAAATCATGGTTAAGGAGTAGTTCACTTCAAAATTTGCCCACATTGACTTTCCATAGGAGGAATAAAAATCAGTATGGAAAGTGAATGGGGGCAATTTTGAACTGAACTACTCTAAACTAATCAAACTAACTGTTCTTGATAAAACGCATAATACAACAAAACTGCACAATTAATAGCTTTTACAGTAATTAACAGTAAAGATAACAGTATTTTACTTGCCATTTTATAGTTACTGTAGAAATGACAGCAAAGTCTAAAAGTGTTAACATTGCTTCAACAGTTTCATCAGATACATATTTGTTTTATTTTCAGTCTTGAATCCTTGTAAACCTTCATGGACTCCTGGTTGAAATTTTGGCTATGAAAGACTGAAATATTGCCTTCAAAACTAAATCCTTCATAAAACTCCAATGCAATTCTGATATTGTTTAATATAGTATCTGTAATATTTTTGTATTATAGGATCACAGGATTTAAGTTTAAACGCAAACAGTTTAAAAGCAAACTGTCTTAAGCCAAGTTCCAGACAAACTTAAATGTTAGAGGTGTCTTGATCAAAACCAACTTGCACTGACATATCTTAAAACTATATTTACTTGTATACAGTGGTGTGAAAAGTGTTGACCCCTTCCTGATTTTGTATTTTTTTGCATGTTTGTCACACTTTAAAGTTTCAGATCATCAAACAAATTTAAATATTAGTCAAAGTAAACACAACATGCAGTTTTTAAATGAAGGTTTTTATTATTAAGGGAAAACAAAATCCAAAACTACATGGACCTGTGTGAAAGTGTTTGCACCCCCTGTTAAAACATAACTTAACTGTGGTTTATCACACCAGAGTTCAAATTTCTCTAGCCACACCCAGGCCTGATTACTGCCACACCTGTTCGCAATCAAGAAATCACTTAAATAGGACCTGCCTGACAAAGTGAAGTAGACCAAAGATCCTCAAAAGCTAGACATCATGCCGAGACCCAAAGAAATTCAGAAACAAATGAGAAAGAAGGTAATTGAGATCTATCAGTCTGGAAAAGGTTATAAAGCGATTTCTAAAGCTTGGGACTCCAGCGAACCACAGTGAGAGCCATTATCCACAAATGGCGAAAACATGGAACAGTGGAGAACCTTCCCACAGCGCAGCGACGACTCATCCAAGAGGTCACAAAAGACCCCACAACAACATCCAAAGAACTGCAGGCCTCACTTGCCTCAGTTAAGGTCAGTGTTCGTGACTCCACCATAAGAAAGCGACTGGGCAAAAATGTTCTGCATGGCAGAGTTCCAAGACGAAAGCCGCTGCTGAGCAAAAAGAACATAAAGGCTCATCTGTTTTGCCAGAAAACATCTTGATGATCCCCAAGACTTTTGGGAAAATACTCTGTGGACTGACGAGACAAGTTAAACTTTTTGGAAGGTGTGTGTCCCATTACGTCTGGCGTAAAAGTAACACCGCATTTCAGAAAAAGAACATCATACCAACAGTAAAATATGGTGGTGGTAGTGTGATGGTCTGGGGCTGTTTTGTTGCTTCAGGACCTGGAAGACTTGCTGTGATAAATGGAACCATGAATTCCGCTGTCTACCAAAAAATCCTGAAGGAGAATGTCCGGCCATCTGTTCGTGACCTCAAGCTGAAGCAAACTTGGGTTCTGCAGCAGGACAATGATCCAAAACACACCAGCAAATCCACCTCTAAATGGCTGAAGAAAAACAAAATGAAGACTTTGGAGTGGCCTAGTCTTGACCTGAATCCTATTGAGATGCTGTGGCATGACCTTAAAAGGGCGGTTCATGCTCGAAAACCCTCCAATGTGGCTGAATTACAACAAATCTGAAAAGATGAGTGGACCAAAATTCTTCCTCCACAGCGCTGTAACTATGGGATGAATTTAATATCAAAATGATTAACAAATGCATGCACAGTCATCCGTGAACGTGATACAAGTTACACTTGTATTTTAGTATTCACAAACAAATGCCGTATGATTTGAATCTGTGAAATTTAGATTGTAATAAACATGAGGCGATTTGTACAAATAGAGACAGATTTGTGAATACAATGTTTTATTTTGTGTTCATGTATAATCATTTTGTGCATACCAATGAGACGTTGTGCATTTGTGTATCCTGCAACGCGCGTCCATTCATCCTGTTCTGTGCATTCGGAGTTTGAGACGTTCTTTACGCGGTTTTGCATTGGACAATCCACACACAAACAACTTCAGATCCACGCACAACCGTGCATAAACTACGGCCTACCACTAGATGGCAGTCTGACGGAGCGACGCAGAGGTTGCGCTAGACTTTTTCATTGTCAGTCATTTTGACGAACAGGCTCATAAAAAATCCGTCATAATCTATTTTTACCCGTCACTATGGTCCATGGTTGATGATACGTGCTAATTAGCATGTTTGTGACATCATCACTATGTACATGCGTTTACTCTCTGAACTTACTGAACTGAATACCCAATAAAGTCGTTTACATATTTAATGTTTCTGTTGTCATACATAAAACAATAATTACAGACAAATGTTTATAATCATAACAGTAACAATGACAGGTGCTTGAAAACGCTGTTTTTTAATCATTTATTAATTTACTTACAAGTTACTTTAAGATGCTGTTTTGTTATGAATGTGCTTCTGCCGCTCACTGAACGGAAAAGACGCAGAGAAACATTTTCCCCGTACTTAAAGTTAAGGGTTATCCAAAATAACGTTAGTCGCTATCTCTCTCTCTCTGAAGGAAAAAAATTGTAAACACCGCACCACTGTGCGCGCCTGTGTGTATGTGTGAGCACGCGACGCGGGGGTCTGATTAAGTGACAGATGCATGCATTGCAGAATCAGATCCTCAAACTATGGTATCGTTGTGTTATTATGAAAAGTGTAAAAATATTTTCAGTTCGTTTTGAATCTATTGCAAAATAGATTAGACGGTGGTGAGACGGCATAGTCTAATGACTTACACGAGTCTCCACTGATCCCGTTTTCCTGAATGGGCGAGACGTTTATGAGTAATGAATGGGGAAACATGCGCCCTTTCCTCCGGTCACTTACGATCACGTTCTGATGAAAGGAAATGATTGGATGCTACCAATTTGACATAAAGGGGAATTACAAATTGCCCTCATTGTAATCGTCAAAATGACTCTCGCCCATTCAAAAAAAGGGATCAGTGGAGACTCGTGTATAAACAAGTCATTAGACTATGCCGTCTCACCACCGTCTAATCTGTTTCGCCATAGTTTCAAAACGAACTGAAAATATTTTTACACTTTTTATAATAACACAGCGATAACGTTGTTCAAAATGACTGACAATGAAAAAGTCTAGCGCAAGCTTTGCCGCAAACCTCTGCATCGCTCCGTCAGACTGCCATCTAGTGGTAGGCCGTAGTTTATGCACGGTTGTGCGTGGATCTGAAGTTGTTTGTGTGTGGATTGTCCAATGCAAAACCGCGTAAAGAACGTCTCAAAATCCGAATGCACAGAACAGGATGAATGGACGCGCGTTGCAGGATACACAAATGCACAACGTCTCATTGGTATGCGCAAAATGATTATACATGAACACAAAATAAAACATTGTATTCACAAATCTGTCTCTATTTGTACAAATCGCCTCATGTTTATTACAATCTAAATTTCACAGATTCAAATCATACGGCATTTGTTTGTGAATACTAAAATACAAGTGTAACTTGTATCACGTTCACGGATGACTGTGCATGCATTTGTTAATCATTTTGATATTAAATTCATCCCGTATGTAACAGACTCATTGCAAGTTATCGCAAACACTTGATTGCAGTTGTTGCTGCTAAGGGTGGCCCAACCAGTTATTAGGTTTAGGGGGTGCAAACAATTTTTCACACAGGTCCATGTAGTTTTGGATTTTGTTTTCCCTTACTGCATGTTGTGTTTACTTGTTATCTTTGACTAATATTTAAATTTGTTTGATCTGAAACATTAAAGTGTGACACGCATGCAAAAAAAAAGAAATCAGGAAAGGGGACAACACATTTTTTTCACACCACTGTATACTTCGATTGTGTTGTCTCAAGATGCATACCGTAAAAACGTTTTTTTTGTTAAGTACATTTTTTTAAAACCACTTGTTTCCTATTTTAAGTAAGGCCTAGTCCTGATTTAAGATAATCCCTGTCCAGGAAACCGCCCCTGTGTATTATCTAAAATCCTAACTTGAAAGTACAGACAGTAGTTTTATTTCACTTCATTATATCTTATCCTTATATTCGCAATGCTTTCCTAATTTTATTTATTCATTTTATTACATTGGGTCAGTACTGTCTTCACATGATTAACCCTCAATGCTCTCTGAGGACTAGATTTTCTTAATACATGAAACCCACACAATTTTTAAAAAAGGTTTATTAAACAAGTCTGATAACAAAACACGCTCCTGCACGAAAAACTACTGCAACACACAACTGCCTCGGTATCTTCACCTCTTCTTGAAGCCGTATTTTTTTCTTTCGTAGAAAAGGTCAGTCTTTGAGCTACCAAGGTTCACGATCTTAGGACATCCATCTCTCTGTGTTAAAAACAACATGGAATTATAACAACAAACAGTTATAAAGAAATATTTAGCATTTTAATACACAGTTACACTCAACGCAACATGAGATCGACAGTCTCACATACACTAAACAAAAACTAAACCTGGAGGATATGACAATCTCTGAATCTAAATAGTATCATTTTTTAACAGGAATTTAAGCAAAGAGTTATTCAAGCAGAAGTGTTGCAGGTGACTCACGTCTTTCTCCTGGATGGTGCACTCTTTACAGTAGTAGGCATCAGATACTCCAGGTCCTCCACAGATAACACAGCGGCCCTGGTATGACCCATAGTTGCATTCATCACAAATACGAACCAGTGTGCAGGGTCTGACATACGAGTCACAGATAACGCATTTGCCATCACCTGAAAAGAATAAGCACACACACATTTGCTGAGAGACAATATTGCCATTCAACCAAGAAAACAAAAACATACATTTATTATATATATATATAGTGTAAAAACTTACATTTTTCACACAGTCGTCCAATGGCTGCAAAAGAGAGAGAGTTAAAATGAGATTCAATGCATTTCAACGTTTGCTATACTTTTAACTACTAAAGACGCTGTACACAAACGAGTGAGCACGTTTGCATCCGTTCTAGCTAATCGCTACAATACATCACAAGACATTTTTCGTGATTATTTTTGCTATAGTCGTAAACTGTTAACTAATTATGACTCGACCAGGGAAAACGTTGTACTCCCACTCAAAAGTAATGCATGTATTGCCTTTATCGTGTATAAATGAGTCCTTGATTCAACTACATTCTAAACAGTCTAACCGACTTGCTAGCAGTTAATCTGTCTATCAACTAAAGAACTGTGCGGAGATATTAAATATCTGAGAATAATGCCAACGGTCTACTATAATAAATGATATGCCTACCAACACCGGCCTGTTTTCTGCAAAAAATCAAATCTGGATGATGTTTTGCCATTTTCAAAGAACGAAGCAGCTAGCTGTACAAACACTAGCGTAGCGACGACGCAGCAGTGAGTGACCTCTGAACTTTTCTTCTACGGCTCGTTTCGGATTAAGAGATGCGGAGCGTCTTTTAGTGACATCTGCTGGACAAGGTATAACATGACCGTCAGCGACGAACTTGGATAATATTATCAAACAGTCGATTAAAAAATCATGAGGAGGGATAAGAATGCAAGTAAGGTGGTGGATGAATAAACGCATAAATAAAAGAATGTATAAATGAACAGGTTTTAGAAAATATTGTAAAAAAAAAAGTTTCATTATTTTAAGACAAGGTCCTGAAAGCAAAAGATGAACAACTGGAAAACACATTTTACCAGTTAACAGAGTAAGGTAGATACTTTTATCCATCCTTTTTGTTGACTTGTTTTTTTTTACAGTTCATACGAGAAAAGACAAACATTCTCAATCGTTTTATTTTAAAAAAGAGAAGATTTTAACGTCCATTAATTTCAACATCCTTCCAAGACAACCCGTTCATAAACCCGCACGTCATTTTCTGGCGTCACATCTTTGTCAGTGAACAAAATGGCAACCTACTGCTTAACCGTCGCAAGGCTTCAGGTATCTAACATCTTCTTTTGAAAGTGTCAAAATGCATGACTTTGACCTGGTCGTGTCTGTATCACTGCCATACATGTGTTTGCGTTTCATTTTGTAGTACACACATTAAGTGAAGCGCTTTTCGTGTTGATATCTGCTCGTGAAGTGTGCCCAGGTCACAGTGTCCAAGGATGTCTGCTGCAGATGGCTTTCTGCTAACGGCTGGCGTACAATCTTTATTGACAGCTGTGTAAATAAGACAACGAAAGCACGTGTTTGTGAATAGTTGTAGCTTTTGTACCGTTTACCTTATTGTTAAATTTGTATGTTTGGCTGATAAGTTTGACTCGCAAGGTGAACGCAAGGTTAAAACAGCGCTGTGAGGATAGCTTCGCCGACGATAGAGATTTGATATCGGAAACTGCTACTTGGGTTTGAGGCAGTGATTTAATGAAAATACGATTACATTTACCGGTGAACGTCATAAATTTCCCATAAATGACGCATGATACGGCTTCATAACTTGGAAAAAAACCCATAGCATTACACATAAGATCACATCACTTTATCAAAATGAGCAGGTATTTTTACAACATGACATATTATATTATCCATATTTATGTTTTCCCTGTTGTTATTGCGTGTGTATAAACAAACTTTCATTTCATTTGTAAAGAACAAAGCACGTACAAAATACAGAAGTAAACAATCTGGCATTTAGTATTTAAGCAATCTGTTAAACTTTTGAATATCCAAAACATGAAATTAAATTTCAGATTCTTTACATGAGGTGTATGTCAATATTTGCTATATAAGTGTATTGCTCTCTTGTGAACCAGTTGTTTACTGTATTTGACAATTCGTTCTAGTGTTATTTATATGTTTGTCGTACATAATGATTCCGTGTTTGTTTATTTCAGCTTGCTCTGGGCCAAGGTGCCCGACGCCTGCATGTAGCGGCAGCTCTCAACGCAAAGGCCAATGTAGCCATGAGCCGCTTTGAGCCAAACTCTTATATCAACTATGACAAGCTTCGCTCAAATATTGACATTGTGCGCAAGAGGTCAGTGGGCCTGGTATTTTACTTTTTTTTCTACTCCGAACAAATCCTCTTTAATATTGTGCTGTTATTCACATGTTGTTCGATAAATATACATCAGAGTCTTAACCTGTGAACATTTTCCAGGCTTAACCGGCCTCTCACTCTGTCAGAGAAGATCGTCTATGGCCATCTGGATGACCCAGCCGGACAGGAAATTGCTCGAGGGCGGACCTACTTGCGCCTGCGACCAGATCGGGTTGCCATGCAAGATGCGACGGCACAGATGGCCATGCTGCAGTTCATCAGCAGTGGACTTCCAAGAGTAGCAGTGCCTTCCACCATCCATTGTGACCATCTTATCGAGGCCCAGACTGGAGGAGCCCAAGATCTTCAAAGGGCCAAGGTGATAAAGCCCATAGAGTAACATATTAAAAGACAACATATGGAGAATTTTTTTAAATTGTAGTTAATTCTGTTATTTTTAACTAGGAAGTGAATCAAGAGGTTTACAATTTCCTTGCTAGCGCAGGGGCCAAATATGGTGTTGGCTTCTGGAAACCTGGTTCTGGGATCATCCATCAGGTATAGGAGAACGAGCTTTTGGTTAGTGGTCGACTGATGTCTGGATATTTATATATTTAACTGTTTGTTTTTTTCTTAGATTATCCTAGAGAATTATGCGTACCCTGGAGTCATGTTGATTGGCACAGACTCTCACACTCCTAATGGTGGTGGCCTGGGTTGTATCTGCATTGGAGTGGGTGGTGCTGATGCTGTTGATGTCATGGCAGGCATCCCCTGGGAGCTGAAGTGTCCTAATGTGAGTTGCTATAGGTCCCTATGAGCGGTTTAAAATCATTGTTGCATTTGGTAATAAAAGGAGCATTACCTCTGCATGCTACTGCTAAAAAATTAACATGGCTTGTTAACGGCTTTTTAGGTCATCGGTGTGAAACTGACAGGCACATTATCTGGTTGGACCTCACCGAAAGATGTCATTCTTAAAGTAGCTGGTATTTTGACTGTGAAGGGTGGTACGGGTGCCATTGTGGAGTATCACGGCCCGGGTGTGGACTCTATCTCCTGCACAGGTGAAACTAGAAAAGTAACAAACACAGTGTTGGCATGTTCCTTCATTCATTGTAAATACCGAACATGCTCTGCATGCTTTTGGGTTTTCTAAACAGGTATGGCCACCATCTGTAACATGGGTGCTGAAATTGGAGCCACCACCTCTGTGTTCCCATTCAACCACCGGATGAAGACATACTTGGAGAAAACAGGTCGTGAAGGTAAGCAAGCAGCAATAAACAGAATAAAAAGATACTTTGGCTACTTGGTTATAGGTTTGATTGGATTCATTCCACTTTTCTTTCATTGTACAGAAATCGCTGCGGTGGCGGATGAGAACAAAGACCTGCTGGTGCCCGATTCAGGTTGTCATTACGACCAGGTGATTGAGATCAATTTGAGTGAGGTAAGACCAGATGAAGGTTCATTTTAGATTCTGTTGTTTGTGTCTCCCACAAAGTTCATAGGTTAAAATACCCTAACTATTTTCAATATAGCTGAAGCCTCACATCAATGGCCCATTTACTCCTGACCTGGCCCACCCTGTTTCAGAAGTTGGCTCTGTTGCTGAGAAAAACGGCTGGCCCTTGGAGGTTAAAGTCGGTGGGTGATTTAATGTCTGCCTTTAAGTACAGTGTTTTTATGGTCAAAACTGACTATCATTAACCTTTGCTGTCTCATCTACATATTACAGGACTGATTGGAAGCTGCACCAACTCCAGTTATGAGGATATGGGCAGAGCTGCCTCTTTAGCCAAACAGGCACTGGACAAAGGCCTCAAGTGCAAAGCTCAGTTCACAGTCACCCCTGGATCTGAGCAGATTCGTGCCACAATTGAGAGAGATGGATATGTATGAGTTTGAGTTGGCATTTCTTATTTATTTAAATATTAGTTGTAGGACATTCTTATTGTTTTTTTTTATTTTTACTGGTTACTTGTGTGCATTTAATATTGAATTGTTCTGCATTTGGTGTATAATAATAGTATATACGTCTGTAGGCTCAAATTTTGAGGGATGTTGGTGGAGTTGTCCTTGCTAACGCCTGTGGACCCTGCATTGGTCAGTGGGACAGGTAAAGTATTTGTCCTTTTTAAACCAAGCTATTTGATTTTTTTCCCCCTTGTGAATGTTTTCTGAGTTACTGTCACAATAAAGCCAGACAGGGTAGGTTAATTTCACTTTAAAAGGATTAGTTTTGTTATATCTGCACTGGCATACTTTCACACCCACCTACACCCCATCAAGAACCCTGCGTTCAGCAAACGAGCGGCGTCTTGTATTTTCTTCTCAAAAGGGCAGTAAATCGCTTTCCCGCTCATTCTCACTCTTCAACTCTTTCCTGGTGGAACATTCTTCCCAACTCAGTCTGGTCAACCACATCTCTCACAACATTCAAAAAACTACTTAAAACCCATCTCTTCTGTGAATACTTGACAGACAAATGAAAAAAAAAACTCTCTAAACAGGTATTGGTTTGGTTTTTGTTGAAACTAGTAACTTTGTATTAGCACGTATTGTATTATTGCTCCTGTATGACATATCACTTATTGCTCCCTGAACTCTCTGTAAGTCGCTTTGGATGAAAGTGTCTGCTAAATGTAAATGTAAATCTGCACACTGTATTTTATTACTTGAGAGGTGCTATAAAAGCCATAAAAGTTGCACAGAGAGTGTATGGGTGATCAGTAGTCATGGGAGTGTTTTTCTACAAAAAATGTTTAACCCCAGAATGCTGCAATCGAGCATTCTGAATCAAGTATTAAAAAAAAAAGTGTGTGTAAATAAAACTATATGACCTAAACCAATCAAAACTTACTTGCAGACGTGATGTCAAGAAGGGAGAGAAGAACACCATTGTCACATCGTTCAACAGAAACTTTACAGCTAGAAATGACGCTAACCCTGCCACTCATGCTTTCGTCACTTCCCCGGAGGTACTGTGCTGTTAACATTTCTTGCGCCGCCTACAGTCACAATACACTGACTGAATTCTGTATCATTTCTTTTACGTTTTTATGAAGTCATCTTTGTCACCTCACAGATTGTCACAGCCCTCGCCATTGCAGGCACACTGAATTTCAACCCAGAGACTGACTATCTCACAGCCCCCAATGGAGAGAAGTTTAAACTGGAGCCACCCACAGGAGATGAACTTCCTGCTCGTGACTTCGACCCCGGTCAGGACACCTACCAGAACCCACCAGCCGATGGTTCCGGCCTGAAAGTGGACGTCAACCCACAGAGCAACCGCCTGCAGCTGCTAGACCCTTTTGATAAATGGAGTGGAAAAGACCTTGAGGACCTTCAAGTGCTTATCAAGGTATATAATTGTACCAGGGTGTTATTTCTTCCTCGTGCTTCTCTTCAACGTCAATCTAAATCAGTGTTCCATTTTGACATTTTTAGTAAATTAACCTTATTTGAAAAACAAAAAAATGAAGCATGACTCATTCATTTTAGTTTTTGATTCAATCAAAGCCTCAAAAATGTATCCGAGTGAAAACAAAACTAAGTTGGAAACTATAATGCTCTGTTTAATGTTTCCCTCATTATCAGGTGAAAGGCAAGTGCACCACAGACCACATCAGTGCCGCAGGACCCTGGCTGAAGTTCCGCGGCCACCTCGACAACATTTCCAATAATATGCTTATTGGTGCTGTTAATATTGATAATGATGCCGTTAATAAAATTCGTAACCATCTGACTGGAGAATACGGTGGTGTCCCAGATGTTGCCCGTTATTACAAAGTAGGTGCTTGGCATGCACTGTTTTTACTTATTTCATTTTAAAAGGAAACATTTGTTGCTAACTTTTTGTGGCTTGTGATTGTTCACAGAAGCACAATGTTTCATGGGTAGTGGTGGGAGATGAGAACTACGGTGAGGGTTCCAGCAGAGAGCACGCTGCTCTGGAGCCCAGACATCTAGGTGGGAGGGCCATCATTGTGAAGAGCTTTGCTAGAATCCATGGTAAGTGCAAAATAGAAATAAAACATTTTTGAAGCCAAGTGTCTAGATTAGCAATTCATTTTTTTATTGCATCAACAGAAACTAATTTGAAGAAACAAGGTGTGCTGCCTCTCACCTTCTCCAACCCTGCCGATTATGACAAAATCCGCCCAGATGATAAAATCTCCATTGAAGGCCTTGTTAGCTTTGCACCTGGAAAGGTGACTTTTGATTATACACCTATTTTGCCTGTTTTAGGATTTCCTTGCTTGGCAAACACCCATAATTGACAAAAGAAGAGAATCATTATATAATAATTGTACTGCTTGATAATTAATCTCAGTAATATGAATACAATCATGTGTAATCTTGTGTTTCATTAGTCACTGAAGGCCGTCATCAAGCACATCGATGGAAGCAAAGAAACTATTGAGTTAAACCATACCTTCAACGAGACCCAGATTGAATGGTTCAAGGCCGGTTCTGCCCTCAACAGGATGAAATTACAGCAATGAGTTATTGGCCCCTAAATGTTGATGAGGGCTATAGACAGGTGTTTATGGGCTAGGAGGGGTTATGTATCAAGCAGAGAGATTGGTACGTATATGAAAGGTTTATACATACTCTCATGTTATGTAAAGAGTGCATACAATACATTTTTATACTCCGTTGCATAGACAAGTCATGTCAATACACAAACCTATACGGGGTGGATAAGAGATTATTATACATTTATTTGTAGTGCAGATGAACGTTCTTGAGTTAAGAAATGAGTTAAATTGTAATGCTTGTACATTTCGAGACTGGTTATTATCACACAATAAATCATTATAAAGGGACGGAAGACACTAGAGTTTAATTCATAAAATCAGACGGTAACAATTATGTCTGACCTTCCATCTTTGTTTGTAATATTACACTGAACTGGGAAGTGTTTGTGAATTTATCTGCTGTAATCACATCTATTGCATCTATATTGTGTTTCACAGTTTTTTAACAGAGCTTTTTGACCACTCAATGATTTGCGCAAGCTGAAACCTGACCCTTTATTTTTCACGTAGCTGTTTTTACTGTGAGTCAGAATGACTTGTCTATGCTTAATGTGCAGTATCGGCAGATTTTGTCATCCACACCACACAAAACTGTCAAATGTGCGTACTGGTTTGCATCACAGGTCAAGTCTTTAAATGTGTTAAAACAGAATGGTTATTTATAAAAATAAAATGTCAATGGATTGCAAATGTGCATTATCTGAAGCATCTTAGCTCACACTTTTGAGCAGTAGATCAGTAAGCAGACCTCTATGCTTGTGAGCACTTTCTCTGTATATTTGAGTGCCCTTTTTTGTAGGGTTGTGTTTTTTTTTGTCGTTACGAAGTTCAAGGCATTGACATAATCATTGTCAGATTTTAAAGCCTGTTTTCAGAAAGCGGCCAACTAGCTTTATCTGATTTAAATTCATGCTCATCCTATTAAATTTTACTGTTGTGTGAATGCTAGCCAAGGCAACGTAAAAGTGAGTAAAACTGCTGTAACCAGATATACCTGGGTATGTTTGCAGCTCGGTGAAATAAATGAGGGGTCTTTGACTACTTGTAACACCCCACAGACACACTCCTGCATTATTTTTCTTTTTTTGTTATTTTTTCCCCAGAGGAAATGAATGCTGATCAGTCATGGGGGATTATAAAATAAAGTTATTTCAAATATGGTTGCTTTTGTGGTTGTATGAGAGTTAAAGCATTAACTGATTATTGCAGTGTTTCCCGTAAACGTTATGTGGACCAAATTTAACTTCTGGTAAACCTCCGCAAAGAATCAATAACTGTTGAGTAGTTTTAATTGAATACAGTTAATATACAATATGAATATTAATGTTAAATAAGTTGTTATCTTATAACCAAACACAGACCGGAAGTTAACTTCGGGCCAGCGCGCGCGTCAAAGATGTCTATAAAATGTACACGAAAATAACGTGAGAAAAATAATGCGAAAACAGTATATGAATAATGTATATAAAGTGTAAATAAAACGTGGAAGTATTAAAAAGAATAATTGCGACGCTTCAAAATAAACTTTACGATCAAGAAGGCGTTATGTATGGTTGTAATCTACGCGCACTGATTTGTCGACCGGATGCTGACGTCAAGATTGTATCGTTTGTTGTGCGGACGGCATCGTTGATTATAAATGGGCGTTTTTGTTTTTTAGTGTCGCGTCGCTGGTTTTCATTGTGGTTGGGGGTATCCCTCCCTCTACTCCCGTAAACGCGTTTATTGTGTACTGCGTGTGGGGTCCCCGTGAATATGGAGCACGAATGATGCTATTCAGGCATAAAACATCGGATTTTAATGTAGCTATGTAGAAAAATCTCCGCAGCGCTCGCGATATCAATCGTCATCTCGGTTTCACGCTAACGTACATTACGGTAAGATCTCGTTTCGAATGCATTTCATTTTCCCATTATCATTTTATCTCCGCATTACCATTCATTGAATATTGCAAGGCCGTGTTGTCTGCCGCATACTGTGAACAATAAAAACACAGCAGTTCCTCGACGTTTGCCCTTTAGTTTATTTGCCATTGTTGATTTACGCAGATTTAAGTAAAATGATTCGATGATGACAATGCACACACAGTTTAGTTACAGTCAATGGGCCGTCTTGTGTTTGCAGTGTGTGGTCTGTCTGTCATGTCATAGATTACAGGGCAGATCCATGGTGCATTTGACAACAATGAAAGAGATAACAAAGTAACAAGATCTGTTGTGGTACTGATGCTGGAGCCAGATTTTAGAACACACATCAGAGCATCTCTTCAATAGTAAAAGATATTCAAATAAGACAATTTCAAGTCCACAAATAATAGGGAATGCATATACGATTGTTATGATTGACCCACCGATGAATTTTAACCCACAGAGACCTCATCTCCAGTTGCCCTGACACCAATGGCTGATTCACACAAAACCTCTACACCTGATCGCCAGTTGCACTGTCCACGCACACCTGCCTCACTTACATTACCTTTCCTGAGGGAGGGTAGTAATGTCTCGGAGAGGAAACCACCCCAGACGGGGGAACCGCTCAGTCCGTTGCCAACCAAACGCACGCGCACCTATTCAGCGTGAGTGTCACCATGCAGAATTAGTTCACATACTAATGTAAACAAACAGAGTAGAGTTTGATCTTTAATTTTGTCTGGCTCTAATTGGTTAGAAATGATGCTAGAACTTCTTTATTCTGGTCCTTTGTCAGATCGGTGAGAGCCAAATCTGGACCAGTCTTCAAGGGAGTTTGCAAGGACTTTTCAAGGTCACAGGGTCATGGATTCATTTGCCCCTCCCATGGAGGAGAAGACATATTTGTTCACATCTCTGAGTAAGTGAGGAGAAGAGACAAAAACACACAAATACATTCATTTTATGGCACTGTTTGGGTTTCCTCAGATACTGGTGGAACCTTCTGAAGAACCTTTAAAGAAGTCTGAATTATTTTATTTTTATATTCAATAAACCTTTATGGTGTGGTTAAAGAATGGACTGTTGATGTATAGTTCACCCAAAAGGGGTAGTTCACCCAAAAATTACAACTCTGTCAAAATGTATTCACCCTCATGTTGTTTAAAACCAGTATGTTCTTTAGCAGAACACAAACTAAGATATTTTGAAGAATATTGGTAGCCAAACAACATTGGCCCCCATTGATTTCCATTATATGAACACAAAACCACAGAGGCATTTCTCACAATATCTTCTACTGTGTTTTACAGAAGAAAGAAAGTCACACAGGGTTTAAACAACATGAGAGTGAATAAATTATCACAGATTTTTTATTTTGAGTGAACTGTCCTTTAAAATCATTGAATAATAACCACATTTCTTTTTCCTAGTATTGAAGGTGAATATGTGCCAATGGAGGGAGATGAGGTGACCTACAAAGTGTGTCCTGTTCCTCCAAAGAACCTAAAATTCCAAGCCGTTGAGGTGGTCATCACCAACCCTACGTCCGGAAGGAAGCACGAGACTTGGTCTGGGCAGGTTATCAGCTCCTAGCTCAGACTTTCAATGCAAAGCAAAATAATACATTCAGAAGGAAGAAGAGATGAAGCGATGGGTTACGCAACGCAAAAGATAAAAAGAAAGTCTAAGTTTGTGGAATGATGCTCAAGCAGAAGTGATGTAGAAGCTTACAATGGTGTTATGTGTATGTAGGATAGGGATGGAATACTAAGTAGGATTATGCAACTGTTGTTTTCACTAGCCTGGAAAATAAGTGATAGAGTCAGCTGAGCTTTGACATATCTTTGGCAGAACATGATATAACTGTGACACAGAAAGTCTTCACCTCACTTGTTTTAAAATTTGTCATACGCTTATTTATGTTCATAATGTGTAAAGAGACGTATGCATTAATTGTTTCAATCCATTTCAGTGAACGGTCATCAAACAAATCATGAAGTCATAACATTTAACACTATTTTCAATTGTAACTAATAAGACTTGTGTAGATTTCTTTAAGAGACACACCCACATTCACAGTTGTGGATTTTGTCACCAGGAACAATGGTTGTTATAATACTTCTAATAAAAATAATAAAAACAAATGAAATTGTGAATGCAACATCATATTTACACTATTATTATCACAGCTATAACAAAGTCTAGTGTGCAAATCACCTAGAGTAAATGACTACAAGTAGATATTTAGACATGACAACTTTTTTAAAAGGCTGTACAGATTCTCCATATCATATGTTTATTCAAAAAACGACTCGATATGGAAGAGTAGTTAAGGGGTTTGAAAAGGGGTCTGTCAACTAGTCATTTAATATGCAGATTTGTGTCCTATGGTGTGACGGCAAACATTTAGAAGAATAACAATAAAGATAAATCTTGTTTATGCTGTTTTATATGATAAATATAAATAATAATATAAAACATTGTAATATTAACAGTTTGTTTTCTTAATTTTGCTATCCAAATGCAGAATTTGAGAAGACGAAAATTTGAGCCACTAGAGGGAGCAGCACATCATGAAAAACAGAAAAGCATTGCAGTTAGGTTAATGTGTAGGGTTTCCAATTTTCATCTGATATCGCCTGCCTTGATCTGACTATTTGCTTATTTTGTACGCTTTTACGTGACACCCAGCTCTGTGTGAACAGCAAAAGCAAAAAACAAATTGGGAATTTAACGAAAAAACATGACATGATTAATACCACGTACCATCATTGTAATGGATGTCTTTTCCTCTTTGTGCAAACGTACAGGACTGCTTTTATTGTGGATCCATCATAAGAGGATGGATTTATGAGCCGACTACACCAACCTTTGTCCTTCACTTCTCTACTATAGTCTCCAATGTACACCCATGTTAATTAGACCTGTGGACCTTGAGAGTTATTTCAGATAACTAACTATAATGCTCAAGCTTCTCTTAATGTTTGTAACTTAATTTTTTATATAGGCTTAGAAACTATATTGTTCAACCTCTCTTAATGTTTTTTTTACTTAAATTTAATATACATGTATGTGTTCATGGAAGATTAATATCAATTCTGTTAATGTCTCAGTAGCTACAGACAACAAAAAGAAAAATAACATTTTTCATACTTACGGAACAAACTGCTCAGGTACCGGAAGGCACGCTAGCTAGGTAGGCAGCTCACTTGGCTTTCAGATTTTGAGACGCTTCCTTTGATCCTGTTGTTCATTAACGTCCTCAGGTGAGAACACAGTCAACAACGTGAAGCAGAAGGTCGTCTTATCTCAACCCCGCAATTCCCTTTCGGATAAATCAATTCTTCACTGTTTTTTATTGGGAAACATGACAAAAGATACTGGAAAAGCTGGATTACGACAAGAAACATTACTGGAATTTTTGCATATATAATTGCTATATAATCAGACAAAGCGTGTGCTTGAAACGTGAACGTTATTACAGAAGTTTCTTTAAATTTCCTTGCAAATCACTTTTACCGTGTTGCGCTTTTTGTCCACTTTTATATCTCTTGATAATGGATTGCCGCAGATGGTTGTTTGTATGTGTTTTTTGGACATTCTTAAAGCAAAGTCATTTCATAAGTCAGTCTTGCTTCAATGGAAGTTATATGATGAATGTTGTTTTGTTGGATGACGACGTGTCGCCATGGAGTATCAATTTTGTTAAGTCCGCAGTTTTGAGAGCAGTTGAACATGATTCTGAAATCAACTTTAAAGACGGTATGATCCTAAGACATATAATATAGCGAAGGACTGGACACACCTCTATTGACAAAAACAGCAGAAATAATCACAGAGATTCTTATGATTTTGATGGTTATAAAGGGAATCGTATTGGTTCTAATGGAAACTGCAACGATCTCTATACTGGGAATGTGTTGGGGTCTGTTGGTGGGATGTTCTGGTTGTTGGGAACCTACAGAACACCATTAAAGCTTACTCCCTGCTGGAAAACCTATAGAACCATTAAAGAAGTTGTAATGGTATTAATGGTTTTAAAGGGATTTGTATTGGTTTTAATGGAAATTGTGGTTGTATCTACTGTTATGTGACGGATTCTATTGGTGTTCCAACTGGAGTAATGCCTAAAACATACCACAAAAAATAATTTTGTAATGGTTTTATGTAAAAAGCTATTGGGTTGTAATGGTAATGGAAACCATTAGAACTTCTGTGATGGTTTCTAGTGGGTTTCTATATATTTTTTTAAGAGGGAACTGGAATAAGATTAGTACGATGGCTGCTGATAGTTCATAATAGTAATAAAAAACCATTAACATTTGTATTGTTTTTTTCAGCACTGAACCCTTATGAATGAATTGTATAGCCTTGTATATCATTTTTGGTTCTGTTTTTCAAGGTGTGAGTCGCAATTTAACAGTCAACTTCAAAGGGTTTCAAACCATTTATTACCTGCGAAAAGGCTGCACCAGTAGCACCTGCGAGGGGGTTGAAAGTTTAAATGAACTAAAGGTTAGTTCTGGTGCTTTTAATACCCGTGAGACTATTAAATCTAATGTGTGATAAAGTGTCCTCACACTGTTTACTGTGGTATCTTTAGTATGCAGGTGAGGTGGGATGTGCTCTCCTGGGACCAACCTGCACCCTTGCTACTTTCCAAATGGTTGAGTACGTAAGAATTTGCTTTTGGGGGGGGGGTATTGACTGTTTTAGATCATGTACACTGTACTTTGAAGTGTACCTTTGTAAAAAAAATTCTAGCGTGGAGATTGGCCTGGACCTCAACATGCCCATCATCTCAGCGGGAAGCTTTGGACTGTCCTGTGACTTCAAAAAAGAGCTCACTCGCCTTCTGCCTCCAGCGCGAAAAATCTCGAGCTTCTTCGTTTCATTTTGGAAATTTGAAGATCATATCAAGCCTACGTGGAAAACTGTGTATATATACAAGAAACTGAATAACACAGAGGACTGTTTTTGGTAAGCAGGGATATGTAACATTCACATGATAACTGCTTGTGGGTCTGGTAAAGCTGAGGATGTCCATTCCTACATGTCTATAGGTACATGAATGCTCTTGAGGTGGATTCAGCTCCCTTTTCATCGAGTTTAGAGAAGCGAGTCATTCTACGAAAAGAGGACGAGCTCAGCGAGGCTCTGGCCAGCAAAGATCGGGCGAGTAATTGTGAGCATCACATCTTGCCGTTTTAATTTAACGCCTGTTTAGTCTTTGAGAAAAACAAATTTTGTTTGTAAATGTATCTTGATGATTTTAGGGTACTACATAAAAAGATAAAACAGTACTTTTTTCTTGATTTATTTTTACAGTGTTTATTATATGCGGAAGGCCTGATGACATAATGGATCTGAAGAATGGCACTCAAATGGACTCTGATCCAGAAAGTGCTTTTCTTCTTATTGATCTTTACAAGTCAGTTATTCACATTCAAATACTTTTTTATACAGTAAATAACTTTTTTGTGTTCAATACTGACCATTACTGCTAAATGTGCATGGTTAGACTGCTATCTGAGTTAAATTCAGACAAAAAATGTGAAACGTCTGTTTCAGACAAAGTTAAGATATCGTATTACTTGTGTTGTCAGAATCAATATTAACTTTCTCTCACAGTGACATCTATTACAATGGGTCGTCTAACCCTGCTATGAGGAATGTCCTGGTTCTAACAATGCCCAACACAAGAAACTATACTATTGACACATCTGGTAACAACACGGTAAGAAAAAACTTAAGCCAGGACTAGACCTTAGTTAAATTAGAATATTTAAGTCATTTTTAAAAACACACTTTACAAAATAAAAACATTACTGTCTGCATCTTGAGACAAAACTATTGTACTGATATATTTTATATTTATGTGAGTTCAAGTTGTTTTCGATCAACACATTTTAACATTTAAGTTAGTCTGGGTCTAGGTTTAAGCCCTGTCCGGGAAACCGCTCCTTAGTTTTTAATGGGGCGAGGGTAAATCAATTAAATTTGCACATAAATAGTTTTTTTTAAAACTTAGCAAAATAAATAATGAACCTTTTCAAGGCAAAAATATGTATGATTTTTGCATTTCCTTACAATACCTCGGATGTCCAAATTCGCTGTTTTTCAGGAAATGGAAAAACACTTTGGGGCGGTTTCCCAGACAGGGCTTAAGCCTAGTGCCAGACTAATTTAAATGTTAGAAGTGTCTTGATCGAAAACAACTTGCACTGACATACAGTATCTTAAAATATATCAATGCGATTGTGTTGTTTCGAGATGAACACCAGTAATGTTTTCAAGTACGTTTTTAAAAACAACTTAAATATCTTAATTTAACTAAGGCCTAGTCCTGATTTAAACTAATCTCTGTCCGGGAAACCGCCCCTATATTTTTTAAATCATTAAATACTGTGTTGTCAAAGTTAACAAGCACTTAATACTTTTAATTTTGTTAGATATTTGCAAAACCCAGTGACAAACATGAAGGCTGACTAATAATAATTATTTATGCCAAAAATTAAAATTATGAGATATGGAGATACAAGGTTTCAGAAGGACCGCAGCGATATTTTGTACACTTGTGTATAATCCCAAATATTTCCAACAATGATTACATTTAGAGAAATTATCAATTTCATTCTGATATCCGTAGTTTCATTCAACGGTCCTTCACAGCATCATCAAGCTATGGCTTTGTTATTGTTTTGAATATGCAGCCTCTGGCAGTAAAAATGACACACTGTTCCTTTAAAAAAGTTTGCTTAATACAAAAAATCCCGCACAATTTGCACAATTTCCATTGATGTATCTCTACAATAACTAACTGACACTTATTTTCTGTACTCGTGCAGATGAATGATTACATCGCAGCATATCATGATGCAGTGCTGCTGTTTGGGCAGGTGATAAGAAACATCATTACCAGCTCTGACTTTCAGCAAATGGAGACAGTGAGCGTTAACTACTTCAGAAATGTGTCTTTCAATGGTAAGTAACGAAAAGCTGCAGTTATTTGTCATATAGACTTGGTCTGGTGGGACCTCTGGATATACCTGACAACACTATATCTTCACATAGGTATCGCTGGAGATTATGAGCTGGATGAGTATGGTGACAGGGATCTGATATTTTCTTTGATATACACTAATAAGGACAATGAGGTAGGTCACTTAATAGACAATATCAGATAAATAAACATCAGCTCACACGTATCTTTCCTTCTTGGTAATAAAAGAAGACTTTTTGTATTAATTGTGGGGTCATTACACGACAACATGGAATTACATTCTGTGTCATCATTACTCATGTAAATGTTTTTTTTGTACTTTAGTATAAAGTTCTTTATGAGTTCAACACTACTACCAACGTTACATACTTAAAGGACAACAATCCAGACTTTATTTGGCCTCAGCTTCGTCTACCTGACGACCATCCAGATACTAAAGGTAACTTTAGTTATATTCCAATAGCATTTTTGTATTAAAGCCATGTTAAACCAAGTCTAACTTCATTTCATGATTTAGGCCAGCAGATCCAGGGTATTGTAATAACATTGGGAGCAACTGTTGTTGGAGTGATGGCCACACTTGCCTTCATCTTTTACTGGTTTGAGAAATACATATTCACTTATTAATGTCTTTGTATATTACAATTTTAATTCCACTGCTGATTTTACTTTTGCACAAAAGATTACCTGTAAAGAAATGATATTTACTATTGTTAATGTCTGTCTTTTGAAGGCAAAACAGATCTTATCGTAACATGCAGAAGAAATGGTCTCACATTCCATCAGAGCTCATCACACCTTTAGAGTTGAACGAGAGGAATATGATCAGTTTGAAGGTAATGCATTTGGTCATTTCTAATGATGTATCTTCGAAAAGTTATTGCTGTTATTGCACGAACACTGCATTGTTACATGAATGGGTTGTTGATACTTTCATTGTGTTTTGTCATTAGATTGAAGAAGACTCAATAAAAAGTAATAGTTACAACTTACGCCGTGCACGCTATGATAAAAAGGTGCAAATGTGCAAAAATATTGAAAAACTGTTTGATCTTTAACCTAAAACATCAATAGCTCTTTTACTGATTTGAGTTTTTTTTTTGTTTTTAGATGGTTATACTTAAAGAGTTGAAGTACACAGATGGAAGCTTTACTGAGAAACAGAGGAGAGAGCTCAATGCGGTAGCAGAATTTCCTCTCTTCACTGCCTTCGAATCAGTTTAGGTTGAATCCTAAAAAATCTCTGCTTTGCCGTTCACTCTTGCACTTGTGACACATAATGTCGTTTTCTTTTCAGCTTTTGAAAATTGATTATTACAACCTGACCAAATTCTATGGGACAGTCAAGTTTGACAATGAGGTTTTTGGAGTGTTTGAGTATGGAGAGAGGGGGTCCCTAAGAGTGAGTGTAGTACTGATCTCCAAATACTGACATTTAAGAATGCTGCCTATTACAGTGTCACAACAAAAATTGAATCAATTTTGTTTTTCAGCATGTGCTTAAAGAAAAGATTTCATACCCAGATGGGACTTTCATGGACTGGCAGTATAAAATCTCTGTGATGTATGACATCGCAAAGGTAAATAGATATGAACTGAGATAGATGTTTGTCTGTTTATTTTTGTTCAAACATTTATATAATATATATTGTGATGCTAATTTGTATGTAATGCTATGGATGGATGGCCAATTTATTAATACATTTATTTTAGCAATGCAATTCATTTTGACAATGGCTTAAATACATCTTTATGATGAAAATGTTTGTAAATCATTCATTCAAATTTATTTTGAATTGGGGGTGGGGCATAGGTTGGCAATAGCCTTAAAGGGATAGTTCACCCCAAAATGAAAATTCTGTCATCATTTACTCACCCTCTTGTCATTTCAAACATGTATGACGTTCTTTCTTCTGCACAAAAGAAGATATTTTGAAGAATGTTGTTAACTGGCCCCCATTCGTTTGCATTGGTTTTCTGTCCATACGATAGAAGTGAATAGGGTCCAGTGCTGTTCGGTTACCAGAACAAAAGTCATACAGGTTTGAAATGACAAGAGGGTGGGTAAAAGATGACATCATTTTTATTATTGGGTGAACTATCACTTAAAGTGCACAGTTCCTGCCTCAATAAAGCTTAATTCAAGATAATAAAAACCTCCAAGATATTAAAAACTAATCGTAATCTTTTAGTAGATATAGTATGTTTAGTATCTAAAATAATATTATTATTTGAAGAACCTACATTAACAAATACATATAAATAACCTATATATAAATCATGTGAACAATTTAAATATTAACAGGTAAAGCCATTTTGTTAAAAAAAAGTATAAAACAAGAAATAAGATTCCAGAAAGCACATATGATTGTGTGTCAATGTCAATACAATTTAATTAGAGATGTTTGGTGATGGCAGCGTCAGTTTTCATTCATCTTCTTACATTTCTGCTTTATAACAGTCATTGACTGATTGAATATATGTTTATATATTTACATTTACATATATGTATATCCATCTGTCATGCATAATTATTAACCAGCAAACTCTTTGTCTTAATGTAGGGCATGTCTTATCTCCATGCAAGCAACATTGCTGTCCATGGCCGACTTAAATCCACCAACTGTGTGGTTGACAACCGTATGGTAGTGAAGATTGCGGACTTTGGCGTCAATACGATTCTCAGTCCCAGTAAAGGTGAAATCTTGTTAAGAGGTGACGTTAGGAATTCCGTTTCCGGGTCCAAGCATCTATTAATTTCAAGCGGAGTTGCATCTTAAACAGCTGTTAATGAGCACTGTTTACTCAAATCGCATATTTTAGCTGAGCATTTATTAACTCGCAGTGTACACCGTCTCCAGGCTTACGGAATCTCCGACATCTATATTTGAATAAATTATGATAAATGAAACACTGACTGGCCACGTGTGATTTCGTTACGAAAAGAAAGGTTAGGGTCGTGGTTTTCCTATAGTTTTACAACTCGCCATGAGCGTATATTAGCATTTTTTGTTGTTTGCCTATAGCAGGGGTGTCCAAAGTCAGTCCTAGAGGGCCGGTGTCCTGCAAAGTTTAGCTTCAACCCTAATCAAACACACCTGAA
This sequence comes from Triplophysa rosa, assembly GCF_024868665.1. Lineage (NCBI taxonomy): Eukaryota > Metazoa > Chordata > Actinopteri > Cypriniformes > Nemacheilidae > Triplophysa > Triplophysa rosa. Next base: position 12,873,699 of record NC_079907.1, on the reverse strand, counting down.
CAGCTAATCAAGGTCTCACAAAGCAGACTAGAAACTTCCAAACAGGTGTGTTGAGCCAAGTTGGAGCTAAACTCTGCAGGACAGTGGCCCTCCAGGACCAACATTGGACACCCCTGGCCTATAGCATCTTTTTGAGCGTTTGGACCCGGAAACAGTATATGACCCTCCATATATGGTGGTGCGTGACGTCAGACTAAACAACCGAATTGTCCTGACAAGGAATCGGTCACTATGATAAATAGCCAGCCAAATAACAATGTCAAAATGTATTATTAATCTGTACATTTTGACTTTGTTATTTGGCTGGCCATTTTGACATTGTTATTTGGCTGTCCATTTATTTGCTCTTTATTGCACATTTTCACACTTTTCTGCATCACTCAGATCTTTGGACAGCCCCCGAACACTTGCGGAAACAGGGAATCTCTCAGAAAGGAGATGTCTACAGTTTTGCTATTATTTCCCAGGAGATCATGATGAGGAAGTGCACATTCTACACAAACACCTGCTCAGATCGTGCTGGTGAGAGAAATAAACATTTATTAATTGGCCACGGCATTTGTGTTCCTTCCAGCACAGTCTCAAGGGAATTCGTGATATTGTCACGAACTGTAACGTTAATCTATTAATTCGTGTCAAGGACATTAATTTCCCCATTTTTTCCTGTCACCCAGCACGACTTTCAATTTAAAGTATTTTAATACTCAATATCTTTCATATATATATAAATATATATCAACGCAATCTGATGGGAATTTATACCTATTTTACAAGGTGGTTCATTGGTGTGAATTCCTATTTCCTACGATCTCATTCGTGTGTTTTGTTATGATCTGTGACGTTTGGTTTAGGGGCGGGGTTAGGCCAGCAATTTTTCTTTGCTTTGCCATCTCGAGAAACTCTCGTTTTTAGCTAAATTAGCCTTTGTGGCTGTGATTTTAGGGTGTTGGTTAGCCAACTCCTAACATAGTTACGACTTCTTTTGATATCAGGTTATAAATATATTAATGTACATACACACGCGGTTTGTGTATTGAAAGTCGTGCTGGTGACACGAAAAAAGTCGTGCTGAGTTACACGACAAATGTTCGTGCTGAGTGACACGAAAAATCGGGACATTTGTGTCCTTAACACGAATTAATAGATTCCAAATCGAACTGCCTTGAGACTGGGTTGTTCCATCACAACCCAAAATACACGTATAGTGACCCCTACTGGTGACTTTACCGTAATGCGCTGCATGTCACCATGCATGCAAAATCAAGATTATTTATGCCATGCAGTGCAATAAATTTCCTTTCCTTTAACAGAGAAGCTGGCCAGAGTGCAATACCCCAGTCTGACCTCTTGTTTCAGACCTGATCTAAACTTTGAGAATGCAGGTGAAAGAGAACAAGAGGTAAAGTGTGCCTTTCTGTGCAGACTTTGGACTTGTGTGAGAACTGTTATTTCTTTGAATAATAAATAGAAAATAGAAATCGCGGTAAAATAATGACACTAAAACAAAGATACAGGGTTATTTGTACAAAATGTAATCTGCTGGTTTAAGAAAAGTCTAGGCAGCGTTTCATTCATTCTTAACCCAGCCATTTGCTTTTGTTTTTATAGGTTTGCATGCTGATCCGAAATTGTTGGGACGAGGACCCAGACAGAAGACCAGACTTCAAAAAGATAGAATTCACACTACGAAAGATTGTCAGGTCACTTTTTGCATGCATCTATTCAACAAAAACATCAGACATAACACAAAAGAAAAACGAAAATGAATCGGAGCATTGGATGAAACTGATATCGAAATGTAGGAAATTTATGGTTGGAATCTCTGAGTGATTCATGGAACTGTGATTTAATCTTTAATAGTCTAGACAACCGGGCAGATGAGAGTTACATGGAAAACCTGATTCGGAGGTTGCAGATGTATTCCCGCAACTTGGAGCGCCTGGTTGAGGAACGCACGGCTCTGTACAAGGCTGAAAGAGATAGAGCAGACTACCTAAATTTCATGCTGCTGCCTGGGTGAGTAAATACACAAAGAACAACAGTGTAGAGTCTTGAACAACAATAGTGACTCTTACCATGATGGATGTATTGCAGACCGGTTGTGCGTTCTTTAAAGGAAAAAGGAATGGTGGAACCTGAGCTTTTTGAAGAGGTCACCATCTACTTTAGTGACATTGTAGGCTTTACTGCTTTGTGCTACTATAGCACACCAATGGAGGTGGTTGACATGCTTAATGACATCTACAAGAACTTTGACAGCATTCTTGACAATCATGACGTCTATAAGGTAATGTATGCAACGGGGATGCCTCAATCACCTGCTGGAGTGCAGCTAATGGGTTTCTGTGTTTGTTTTAGGTTGAGACTATTGGTGATGCCTACATGGTGGTCTCTGGTCTGCCTCGACGGAATGGAAACAGACATGCAATGGATATCTGCCACATGGCTCTGGATATCTTGGCCTTCATGGGCACATTTCAGTTACGCCATTTGCCCGGCCTGCCAGTGTGGATCCGTATTGGTGTGCATTCAGGTGACACCCTTTGTTAAAGAATAAAAGGAGTTGTTTTGGAACTTTGCACAGCAGCATAAATTGGCTGTTTATAATACAGAAGTTATTGTGAAAAACATGTAAATAATGAAAAATATAATGATATGACCTATTTATATCTGTAATGTGTATTTCACATATATAAAGGTCCTTGTGCTGCTGGTGTTGTGGGAATTAAAATGCCCAGATATTGCCTGTTTGGAGACACTGTGAACATAGCATCTCGCATGGAGTCCACGGGTCTACGTGAGTAGTGATGGCAAATCTAAACCTGCATGAACTAAATCTGTTTGCTTTAACCGAGTCATTGTGTGTAATGCATTTCAGTGCCTCCATGTGTTCTTTATATGTTATATTATACTACATTGACTCTTATTATTCACTGCACATCTCCTTACCTCAGCATTGAGAATCCATGTGAGCGAGTCAACCATCAGCATTCTCCAGCGCACAGACCGCAAGTTTGAGTATGAAAAGAGAGGAGAAACGTACTTAAAGGTTTGACATTTTCTGGATTGTCTCAACCTCGTGCGAAAGTTCCCTGTTCATTGTCATAGTTTGATCATCTCAAATACACTACAGGGTAAAGGAAAAGAAACGACGTACTGGTTGACGGGAGTTACAGGGCAAGATCATAACCTGCAGACGCCTCCAACAGCGTGAGTTTACGGTTTTATGATCGTCATATTTCAGAACTAGTTCTCAATTCTCTTCTTTTTAGTTTAGGGGTGACATATTTAAGGACTCGTTCATAAGTCAAAAGGCTTTAGTTATGCGACTAAACCGTGATTTCACAATTGTAAGTTGTTTGTAGGGGTAGGGACGTTCTCATTAAAAGCATCTGACTGAGCAAATATCTGTGGTGCAGCATGAGTCATAATTTGTACTGAAAAAATCCAGAAACAGAAAAAATAGAACTTTTCTGGCAGCTGGGGCGGTAGAAATATTCCATTAAATAACATTTTTTTCCTGTAAACTTACATGGTTTTCCCTCTGTTTTTCTTGTAAATTTGTGTTCTTTTTCTGTAATTTGATGTTTTTTGGCCGTATTTCAAAAATAAACAAAAAATCTGTTATACTGTTAATAAAACAGTAAAACTATTTACTGAAAATATACTATATAAAAAATATTACTTTTTTTAGTGTACTGAACATTGATTTTATCACCTTTTAGGAGTTCACTAGCATAAAATTACTGAAAAAAGTTAAAAATTACGATGAAATCTCATTTTAAACAAATAGTGCTTTTGATTATATTTTAAACGTTCCTCCTAACAGAGAAAACATGCAACACCTGCAACAAGATCTGGCTCAAATGCTCAAGACTTGCCTAGAGAATCGTCCCACTAGCATGCGGAAAAGAAAGACCCTGTCAACACGCCAAAAAAAGCTTGGAGCCGAAATCGAGATGGAGTGCACAGAGCAGCCAGAGTATCTTCATCTGGCCACTGATGAAAGTACATATCTGTAAGAACATAACATAAACATTTGGACAGCATTCCCTTGTTGACTGTACTGGACATACTCCAAAATGTACATATTGTACCCTTGCATTAAAACATTTATTTTTTATTTATTTAATTTGATTAAATTAATTCATTAATTTACCTAGTTATCGAGCATTATTTTTTTATCATCAGTAATTTTGAGCTTTAATTTAATGTTCATTTTGTTGAATAAATAATTGTAAATACTTAAAGGCATAGTCCACCCAAAAATGAAAATTCTGTCATGAATTACTCATCCTACGTTGTGATTTCTTTGTTCGGTTGTACACAAAAGAAAGATATTTGGAAAAATGTTAGCAACTGAGATTTCTGGGGCACCATTGACTACTATAGTAGAAAACAATGGTATATTTTTATGTTCTGTTAAACACAAAAGAAGATATTTTGAAGAATTTGGGAAAACAGTTCTGAGGCACTTTTGACTACCATTTTTTTCCTAGCCCAGAAATCTCAGTTGCTCACATTCTTCTATATATCTTTCTTTGTGTTCAACAGAACAAAGACATTTATACAGGTTTAAAACTACTTGAGGTTGAGTAATTCATGACATAATTATTTTATTCTGGGGTGGACTATCGCTTTAAATATTTTATAAAAATAAGCATTAAATTATATTACATACAGTCAGTGACTCCAAATCCACTGTACAAATGCAGAATGCACTGCAGAAATATTTTACATAGTTTTACAGGAGACTATTTCAAAAGACCTTGCACAATATTTTCTGAAAAAGTCTGAAGTTTATTTGAACTGCCTTGATATCTATGTATGTACACAACAATGCTATCTGAACTTCTAACGTCAACATTTTCCAACTGATTGCTAAAAATATCGACATACAATACAGTACATACATACTACTAAGGGTCTGTGCTTTAAATGCTAAACAAAACTCAACGCAAAGTGTTTTCTAATCTTTATAAATTATGTAACATGTATGAATTCAATTTCATAATTTGTACATGTGTGCATGACAAAAACTAAATAAATACAAACTTCTACTTAACTTTTCACACCTTGAAAAAATAAATAATCAATAAAAAAGACAAATCCCATATTTGATAAATAAATAACACCTAGAGCTTAAAATCCTAACGGACTGGTTTCTGGGACTATTTTGTATTATGTTTCACACCTGAAAATCTTACAAAAAATATACAATACAAAACAAAAGCATGAAGCAAAAACATAAGTTGAGCATTGTCATTCATCTAAAACCAAGAACCTTATATTGTCAGTGTACAGACTACACACATTCGAGACAAAATATTACATGTGCCCTGACAAGTAACATCATTTATTACCCTGTATTAAATACAAACATACTACATGTATTATTTCAGAATCACTTCAAAGGTGGCACATTATGTAGCATCAAACATGATAAAAAAGGCAAGGCCATACAAATGTTTTAACTGACGCACTAAATATTGATATTAAAAACTAAAATAAGTTTAAAAATGATTGTTCAACACACCAGTCCTATTTAAAAAAACATTTTGTTGCATGTCTATTCACTGATGATAGAATTTATGACATTAACAGCAATTCACTGCTGTCTATCAAGACACAAGGATTGTATTTATCTTCACAGTTTTAAAATATCATTGTGCCATTGCAGATAATATGAACATTGTTAGGGTGACTTGGTAACACACTGGTGACCTGGTAGCAACAAAATTTTCTTTGTGAATTCCACTTGTCACATTATAAATACAGAAAAAAGTCATGTTGCCATTACAAACAGATGAACATGAGAATGCCGTGTCATCAAACATGCTCTTATTTGAAAAATGACCTCCACCCATCGGGATATGTCTATGCAAATTTGTGCAAACCACGACGTATTTGATAAACAGGTTCAGGCATACAAATCAGCCCATAGCACAGAATGCAGATATGCTCTGCTCTATGCCAAAGCAAAAAGTGCTTAACTTGAATATTTGTTAATTTGAGGCGCGTTGATTTGATTGCTAATAACAAAGGCTTGTTCCAGGAAGAAATTGAACCTTCGCACAATGCACATGAACATAGTTTTATAATCCACCAAAAAGTTCCAGCACATAAGCTAATGAACAAAAGTTTTGTTGACTAAGTGAATATTGTTCAGGAAATATTAAAATTCCATATATAACATACAGCTACAGCACAAAAACAGATCATTCAACACCCCAGTGACCTATAATGACATTATAACCTTTTAGCCGGCGCCACTGACTATCCAAATGAGCTGCTGCAGACTGAAAATGTGGGTATAGTGCACTTCTGGTGGTCTGCCAGGGTGACACTACTGGCACGGTACCTACAACTGATCTGCGGATGTTTGCAAGATGAAACATGGCCTATGATGAGGTCAATATTCATGTACCACTGTAAATGTGCATGACCTAAACCCTAATAATGAATAAACATTACAGTATTGTCCTGACAGTCTATTGTGGATAACATCGTATTACTGTAGTGATTTTTTAATCAAAAAAAGAGAAAAAGAAACTCGTTTCTAAGTCCTCGTTTATAAGCGCTTTGTTCAAGTTGCACTCTTTGGTAACAGGGCATGTACTAAGATATAATTGTGTCGTTTCTGAAATGGTAATACATCAGGTACCCTTTGCTTACATTTTAATCCAGCACATTTTTTTTGTAGTTTCCCACTAATACCGGTTGTCAACAAATCTAAAAAAGTATGGCTATAAAAACAGCATCATGAGCACATGTTCAAACAAACGTCTAGAAAAATAACATTCTCTTTATCCTACATCCGGGATCCATGGATCTGGAACAGCTGCAAAAAATTGGAAATTGTATTATAGACAGGAATATACACTCAGACTGGCTTCCCTGTATGTTCTATGTGCTCATGACAAATACGAAGATCGATTTTGCTGAAGATGTGGAAATGGGTGAAGATGGCAATGACTCAATGGCAGTTTATGGAACAGACACCAAGCTAAATATTGAAGAGTGAGTCATTTGCTTGACTGAAGTACAGTCATCATTTCAAAGTCTGGTGACCTGTGCTACAGAATCTTATTGTACATTTGAATGCAGGTCCCGGAACTGAGTAGTAAGAAGCTAAATTATTTAGAAAATATACTGGAAAGTATAATGCATTAGATTAAATAATACATTTCCATATAATGGAACCAAATGCGTATATTTTTCAATATCTGAAAACCTGAAATTTCCTACAAATGTATTATTCTAGAATCTAGATTTTCCACAATATATTAAATGATTTAATATACTGTAAAGTTGGAACATTTCTGTGTTTGTCTGCACACTTGTGTAGTTTACATTTGCAATAGTTAATCACGGGGGAAAGCCATGCTTGGGAGTTGCTAAGAGGCAAAGGCTATTGCATTTCATTGCACTCAATGCTCAACAAAGGAAAGTAAAACTCAGAGAAATAATTTAATACAAGCAGCAAGAATAATTTCGTTCGTTATACTTTGGTGCATTGAAACGCATGTACCCAAACCATCTATACTATGAGAATCTACAGTATCACTATTACAACCAACATGATGGCATTCCTCACCAATTCCTTGGGGACATTGACACATGTTTCTAATCTCTAATCCACTCATTGGCGGTGGCATTTCTCTCTCCCTCCTCCTCTTCCTCCTCCTCCTTTGCTCCATCTTCCTCCTGTGTGTCCGAGGTCTAGTTGTGTTATGAGTGGACAACGGGAGAACGGAAATCGGATGGATCGGAGTGTGCGAGATGACAGCATAGCAAAACAAAATGAAGATTGTAAAGAGTAGGTATGCAAATGGAGAAAAGATCACACGAATGCGTGATAAGGAACGAGAGAGATGAAAAGATGCAGTCTTTGTAGGCTGTAAGCATGTTTTTGAGGAAAATTTCATTGCAACTGTGCTTTAGAGTGTTTGTGAGATGACACAATCAAAAATGGAGAGAATAATGAGTCTGTTAATATGTATTTGTCTGTAGGTTCTCTAACCTTAGTCTTGTGGCTCTGTTCAGTCCCTAATCCTCCACCCGAGGTGTGGAGCTCTTTCGAAACTACACAGAGAAATTCAGCCTGGTCCTCGGTTCCATAGCTGTAGGATGACCCAATGTTCACCATCTTAAGGAGCAGACAAAACAACAGAAAGAGAGAGAGAGAGAAGGTTCTTCATCATTCATATTTAAGATTTGATTTAAGGGATGAAGACCATGAAGGAAAGCATCAAGCTGGATTGTATTCATTGTACTTATCAACCTATTACCTAAACACACCCAGTTATTTTTGTAAACCCAAGCCATTACATAACAAAAATTCAAGAGCACACTTTTATGTGTTACTGGACTCTGGGGGAGAATCAGACACTGGGAGCATTAGGATCAAGGGAAGGGAAATCAACTCCGTGTCAGTCCAACCCACAGTCCAGAGCAGTCCAAGGCGGGGCTTTCTGCAGGCGCGCACGCTGACCTGCTCAAACTTCCAGCCGTCCGACATGGTGGACACCATCTGGGTGAGCTCCTCTTCCTGACACTGCAACACCCGATACACGTGCTTTGGTGGTACTTGCTGCATGAGAGAGAGAGAGTGGGTAAGGATTAGTGAAGAATAAAAGAGAAGTGGTGGGAAGTAGAAGATGATGCCAAAAGAAAAGGATGGAAAGAAAGGAGTGGGCGGGAGGCTGACAGCTGTTGCATAAGCGTGCCAATGCAGTCATGAGTGTAGAGTAAAAACTGTAAGGGACAGAAATATCATTTGACTGAGAAATAGAAAGAGCTGAGAAAAAAATGAATATAAATGAATGTATTTATTTTCAACCAATTAAAAGCACATGAAGGGTGTGATAGGTTTTTTATTACCTGTGTGGCTTTGGTGTCTCTCTCAAGAATCCGTTCTTTGATTAATTTGATCAGTGGTGTTATGTTGTAAAATTCTGCCTCCTCCAAGACACCTGAAGGCAAAAGCACACTTCAAAGTTTACTTTAATAATGCAATTTACATTTATGCACATGCATACACTTTTATCCAGAGCGACTATGCCAGTATTACTGAAAATAATTACTCTGAACGTTGATGTTTTATTTAATTTATTTGTTGTTTTGTTTTGCCATAATGATAAAAATACCAAAATAAAAAACATAATTTTTAATAAATAAAATAAAAATATTTAAAAATAAAAAATACTATTTACAATTTACATCATTTTTCATTTATTCACTTAGCAGACACTTTCATCCAAAGCGACTAGAATAACAAAATTATTTAATAATAATTTGACAAAATGGATATTGTTTATTTGTAAATGTGTACAATATTGTAAAGATTTAGCAATGCATTTTTATTTATTTTAATTAATAATTGGTTTAATTTTTTTCTTTTTTTCATAATTGTCTGCACTTGTTATTGTTAGTGTTGCTTTGTAATTTTACTTCTGTCTGTTTAATTATTTATACGGTAAGGGGTTATTATGTGGTAAAAGCTTAAACTTCAATTGTATAAAATGATTTGTTAAAGATTGAGTTTATGAATTAGAATAAAATATATTATGAGTAAAGTTTATGAATAAATGTAAATTAAAAAGTAATAATAACTCACAAGTTATCATATTCATATGATATTTAAAATACATTGATGAAATATAAATAGACATTTAATAGATGCATAGACTGAAATCATTTATCACTGTAAATTCACAAACCTTCCTCAGCCAGCTCCTTGTTATAAACCAGCTTTCCATGTCGCAGGTAGTTGAGTATGGGACCGAAATAGGTGGGGTCTCGGTCGATCACATAAGCACCAGTTTCATCCTATACACACAAATCACAGGACTTTGAATAAAATAATGTGGTGTTTTTGAATAACATTCTTTAAAATAAATCATACTTAACATTTGTTATCTATTACAAGATTAATTAACAAATAAATAATACCGCACATATGTCAAAGATACGTCAGCATTAATCTGGTAGACAAGTAAAGCATTAGAAGTCTAACAGTATGTTGTCTATTTATTGTTCGTCTGTATAAATAAAGTGATTTTATAACATTTGTGTACTACATAACACATAATAATACCAACAGTACAATTGAAAGTCCTTGTTATACCAATTACAGTATACACTTTAATCCTTTTATCTAGGAATTTAAAAATGTTATATAACTCAACCAGAGGTCCTGAAGCTCTGTAACTAAAGCACATGCACCCGATGCAGTGAACAGAACATTGCCCCAAGGAATGAAAATGTGACTTCATGGCACAAAAGAGAAAAAACATTAAAAGAAAGGGCATGTGGAAAGTGGCAGTGAGTGCAGGTCACAAGCATGGCCACAGTCATTGTTCCAGAAAGACTGAGAGTCTCATCTCTGCAGTGAATTAACCCTAAGAGCTCCAGCGAGAAACGACCTACGGAGCAGTACATTATGCAGAAAACATCATACAACACCTTACAGAGAACATTACTTGACTAAGCCCTGGGTATGAGCGCTCTGGGAGGCCAGCTGTGGTACAAAAACCAGAAAGGCAAACTCGATAATAGTTATAAGAGTGCTCAAGATTATAGATGCACTATAAAGACAAACCAGAAAACTAAAGAGCAAAAGAAAGATTGGTTACAAATTAACAGTTCTTAAGGCCTAAAACAGTGAGCCAACTGACATTTGCACAGTAACTTTATAAATTATGACAATCTGGCCATTGCTGATATAAGTGATGTATTCAATTCAACCCAAACGCCTACTGAAGAAAACATTTGTTGAAACCTCTGAGCAATTTTACATCTATTCATCTAAGCTAAATAAAGCTCATCAAGGAAACCTAGAGCTCTTTTTTCATTAGAAAGACATTTATATGCATACAGTAGGCCTATAAAAATATAGGAAGCAAATTCAAATTTACTCTAAGATCTATTTTCGTGTGATATTTTAAAATAAATTATATATTTTTATGAATATGTTTACATTCCATCTAGGTGGATAAAATATATTATATTTATTGTTCTTTGCCAGTGACACCATTTTACATTATAGGGAACCTTCAGTCTTAACTTTCATATAAAATGGTTTAAATGTTATTTGTAATTACACAAAATCAACATAAATACACTAACTACGTTTTAAAATATCTGATGCATGCTTTTAAAACAAGCTTTTAAAAGATTTCTTATCTTGCCAAACCTTTTTTTTTCACTGACGCATATATAAATGCACACATACATGTATTTAAATATAAGTTGTATTATCTATACATCTATATGTTACACGTATTTTTTAAATATATACGTATATGTTTGTGTATTTAGGGCTGTCACGATAAAACGACGGTAAATATCACGTGATTTATGCACAGCTTTTGAGTGAAGTACGGAAAATGCTGCTGCATCCGAAAGCCAGAGGGCGCTCTCGTGCGGAAACTCCAAATACGCACTGCAGAAGAAGACCATAACACGTTCTAGAATCTAGGAAATGCCTATGCACATCTTTTTATCACTGTTACTCAAGCCTCATCAGGTATTTTTATGATAATAAAGTATATTTATAATGATCATGTTTGACGGGTGTTGCTTTTTCAAATGCACATTGTAAACGACTCAAACTCGCACTGCTTTTAGATCGAGCAGCATTTCCTACTGATCCCAGAGCCGTGCTTCACGGACAAGATACGCATTAAAAAAATATCGACACATTTCATATCGCAGCCAGCTTGATTTCAATAATAAATTATCGTGCAGCCCTAATTTCTATAAATGAAGAGTTTATTTGCAAAAACAAATAACTTGTTTTTATTGTGTTGTTTTTATTGTTTTTTGTGTTAGTTAGCTGTTTTTTTTTTTTAGTTATTCTTAATCAAAACAACCCAAATGCAGTTTGATTGATTTGTATCTGTTTTTGCAAATTAACTCTTCAAATATACAGGCCACAAACACATAAAGAAACACAATTTTTTGGGGGGAATCGATTAATCGATTTGACAGCACTAATAGCCATTTTTCTGAATTCACCTGCCATTTGGGCATCAGCCATTGGCCATTGTAAAAGGTACATGCATCTTACATATACAATAATTTGCTTATCACGCAGAGATTCAAAAACAATATTTTCATTGGTAGCACATACTCACAAACATTACTAGCTCTAAACTTCATTAACACAAGTTGAACACGCACATACAAATCCAATTTTCAAAACCGCAAGAGCAGCAGACAGTAAACATGACTAGACTTGACACAGGCATGACAACACCGCGCATGACTCCACCAGTGTCACAGTCACAGGGAACAAGCTGTCCATCCCACACGGGATTTCTCAAGAACATCAGAATTCACAAGGGTTTTTACACACGGTACAGCTGTAAACCTAAACATGCCACAATTCACATCAGACAAGTCTGTTATCTGCCCATGCCCCTCTAGTGTGAATGTTTAACACTGCAGTTGCACAAGGAAGTATAAATAATCGGTCCCTATAGAAAACAAGCTGCATCCCATGGGAAGCACCTCGTAGGCAAACAAAGAACTTATTAATTTCAAAACAGAGCTGCATAATAACCTTGTTCTTTACATGGTATGAAAGGATGTGAACAACGTAAACATCAATGTGTAGAAAGTAAAATATTGAAGAATAATTTCTTCCCCCTGTCTTGTGTTGAAGGCACAATTTGAAACTCATTTAACACTATAAACTTTGGAAACTCCTGCAATAAAAAAAAGACAAGGCCCAAAATAGAACAGAGCAAACTCCAAAGATATTTTTGTGCAGAAGGCTGTGAGGCCTCAAGGTGCCATGACTCTAATCTCATTACAAGAGTGAAAAAGCTCATAACACTTCAGAGAGGTCAGTAATAACTGAGCTGTGATGGGTGATGAGAAGTACAGATGACTTCAGTGCCTCGTTGCTTACTGTGAGGAAGGAGGTGCTTTGAAAGTGGAATAAAAGGAAATATCAGAGGATGGCTCGGGAGGGATGGATGGATAGTGTAAAGAGGTGCTTGAAGGCAGGAGCGCTGTTATATATTCCTTAGTGGTTTTTAAAATTACAAGACACAGTAAATGGATGAAATAATAGGTTTATTTTACCACACCACAAAAATTGGTGCCTGGGTAATAGTTGTCTTGAAGAAAATGAAGAATATTATTCAGAACATGACTTTTAAGAAATTATTTAAAACACATAAAAAAAATAATGTCACCATGCAAGAATATAATAACTAAGTGGTCCTAAAATAGGCTTTTTTAATCTTTTCACCATAACCTGAATATGTTTGCCTTAGATTCACCCCTAAATATTAGGGGAGCATTTCTGTTAATTGTCCATCAAATTCACAAAGAGAAATCCCCTACAAAAACAAGGTGATGCAAGTAGCAACATTAAAATTATAATTCATACAAGCAATTTTATTATAAACATTTTATTACATATTTTTGTGAATGCAATGTTGTTAACGCGCAAGCACTGGAGTACGCAACACGCGTTAATAAGCATCCATCCATCTGATTTAAGGCCATATGCTTCATCGTTAAAAATAAACTCAAAAGCTCTGTAAGAAAAGAGATATTAAAGTCATATACATGCCACATGCTTTCTTACCGTATCAGAATGCAAATCCTGCTGCTGACACAGTCGATACAGAAATGAAGTTTGCTCCTTCAGCAGCGTTTGTCGCGTCGTTAGAAACACCGTCCCCCCGACGTTGAGACGGACCCATTTCCCGTTATTGCCTCCAGTGATGTTAACGACAGAACCGTTCCTAATAATATTTTCATCCCCATCGGATTCAACTGCAGTAGATGTGGCTGTCGTGGCTCCTTCGCTTCCGTCGCTGTCTTTGTTGTTATTATTGTTGTTGTTGTTATTATTTAGATTGCTGTGTGTTGTTGCTGTTGAGAATAAACCCGTTTCCGGTAAAGCCTGAGCCGCCGTCGTTTTTCCTTTGTCCTCCGTTGCCATTAGGGCAGGAAACAGAGACTGGTTTGTGTTGTATATGCAGACTGTCAGCTCGGTTCTGATGCTCTTCTGTCTCCAGCTGCTAAGCGTGCGGGTTTCGTTCGTGTCATAGAAGGAAAATAAGCGCAGCAGCTGATTGGCTCGTATTCTGCAGTCCGCTGACTCCGCCCCTTTCTCCGTTGACGCGTTGATGATCACAGACCCTGCGCAGATTCTAGGAAACAAAAATGACGCAATAGATAAATATTGTGATGGTTCCGTTTATTCCACACATCAGCAAATTATGTTAGAGCAAAATAGTAATAAAGTATAAAAATAAATCGTTTTAAAAGCAAATACATCTAGTTTAACAATAAATTCTAACTTCTGATCTCAAGTTACACAGGCCTTACACTACATTTCTTTTTGCTGAATTTTTTTCTACTCATCTTTAAAAGTTTGTAATTCGCTGCTAATGTTATGTCTGGTGCCAATGTTCATTTTTAATATGCCTCAAACATTCATTTTGAATTAATCAATAACTTAATTCACTATGTTTATACCATCAAATTGTTACCCAAATTTTACCCAAATTACCATCAAATGTTTACCATCAAATTTTTACCCAAATTGCCATCAAATTTTTACCCAAAATCCTACAGAATTGAAATGATCTAGATCTTGTGAAGACAGTATAGATACACTTTTTAAAAGTTATTTTAAATGACCTCTTTTGGCTATAAACAGAGCAGGGACGTTTTATGACTTCAAAGGGCCCCGGGGCCAGTTACCTCCAATGGCCCCCCTCCCACAATTTTTCAGTTCTTCCCCATAGCTGCACATTCACAGTTATAGAAAGTGAAAGTTAAGTTGATAATGAATATTAAAACCGTTCTCGCTCTGCGTCAAATGCTTGCGCTACGCTAAAAATGATCTGTACAGGGTTTATAATATTAGCTACACAGCAAAAAATCAACAATGGACCAAATTAAGGCGTATGAAACGCACGTTTTAAATTAACTTTCAAATATACACGTTTTTTAATGCATCACATAAATAAAAAAAGATTTCTCACCAAATGCCCCTGTGACACATGTGTGTAAACATTAAATCATCAAGCAAAAGATTCAGAAAATGCTATTTAAATGTGCTGTAATTTAATTAATAAGTTTAATTTAATAAGTTAAAGATATCATAAAAGATATTTTGCCATGATTTGTTGATCATTTCATTTTTTACAGGGTATCCACAGAGGCCTTGTATAGGCTATGGGACCCATATATTAAACATAGATAAACATTTGTTTTCATTGTTGTTGGGTTTTCTGTACCAAACTGGATGGCGCAACCTTGAAGCCCAGGGCCCCCTCGGGCTCATGGTAGGCAAGGGCCCCTGGGCACTGGCCCCATTGGATCCTTGTGCCAAAAGGTGTTGCATGGTAATAAATATAACGTTTTATGGGTTAGGGAGCACTTGGTGAGCTGTTTCATTGAAAAGGCTCCAGGAGAAAGGTGAAATTCTGGGGAAGGGTCCATTTGTGTCAGTAGGCAATATCAATATATGTTTCTAAACACTTTCCAAATGTTTGCAATAACCTGTAACAATCAAGAGAAATGTATGTTTATGGTCCACACAGAGAACTGAACATCACAGTGTCTTCGAACATAAGACAGAAAAAACCGAGACAGCTTAACGACATATTGCAGTATTGTAACAAGAGGTTTAATTATTGCATGGCCTAAATGTTTAAAGCAGCAGCTAAAGTAAAAGAAAGTAATAACTCAAAACCTAATTTTTTAAGTCTAAACAGTAAGTTTACTAAAAATCTTATGCAGTGTAAATATGTGGTGTCCAGTGAAACTTGACTGATTTATCATTTTCAGTTTTATTATTTTCATTTAAATACATACTCATATATGTTATTATATTATACATTAGAAATATTTTAAAACAGCTTCACTCCAGATGGGACTCGAACCAACAATCCCTAGCTTAGGAGGCCAGTGCCTTATCCATTAGGCCTCTGGGGCTTGTGTCACAATAACTGCAACTTCCTTTTCAGAAGGGTTATTGCCTAGTTGTTACATTGTACATTAATACTATGTAAACATATAGCACATACAAAAGTATATGTCCCCTAATCTAAAACATGTTTGTAATTAATATATAATCGCTGCTTGTTACTAGATCTGCGCATCCTTCATTCTCTACAATTAATGACAAATGACACACTGGCTAAATACTACCACAACAGCAATTTTCAACTTCTAGTCCAACATTTGACAAATAAATAAATTATATATCACATAATAAATTAATGCTATCTGTAAAGTTAACAGTATAATGTTAGTCCAGGAAGCTACAACAACAGTAATGGACCCCGAGCTTTTATTATGGAAGGATGTAGCACCAGTGACTTTCGAGTCCCCTCTCGAAATCGGCCCCCTTTAGAACGCCGCGTGATTCTGTTGTCTTCTAATGGGTACTCTTTTTAGCGCCGGATTGCAATTCTTACAAAATAACATTACGATTTATGTCGCTAGGACTTTGTTAAAATGACCGTTATTACTTAATACAATAGTACATACATGAGGCTATGGGTAGTGAAATCAAACAAATCTCGTTCTTACTGTTTTAGTTATTTACTATAATAAAACCATGGTAATTTTAAAATATCAAAAGTGGTGTTTTTTTGTTTGTTAAGCAGATGTTGACCCAGAAATACTGTATGTTACATCAAGTTTATATGCTCATATGTTTTTCGTAAACTTAAATTTTAACATGTCATTTAATCCTTTTATTTTACCCAGCGTATTTAGCTCGCTAGAAGCTAACGCAGCTTCGCTTTGCCATAGAACAACATATCGAGATAACAACTTTGTGATCAGGCATTACAACTACCTACTAAATTTGGTCCTAAGCGGACACAATTTGAACTCACTCGCACGGGGACCGTATTTTTTATGACACCGGCACTTTTAAAAAACTGTTGCGATATCTCATCTCCTGTCCTGCCCTCCATGTGCCTGTTGTTGTGATGGTTCTTTCCATTGGTCAAGCTAGTTCTGAGTGCTTTGCTATCATCTATTAGTAACTAAACAATCAATATTTTTTTCTGCGGTGTGGGGTAAGATAAATATTTACATGCTTTTAGCTTTAAAATGGCTAGCTTTAGAATAAGATGAAACCGGTTTAGGGATTAGCTAGGTTGCTAATTGTCTGGACTGGCCTGTGCAGTGTACATTGTTCAGTGTTAGCATGCTAACGTTGAGCTACGACGTGAGTTAATCAAAAGCACTTAAGTCGTATTAGTATTTAAATAGAAACATGTCAGACACCTACTATTATATAGAGCGCCAAGCTAAAATAACAATGGAGTCTCTATAAAAAATAATTCAAGAGTAAGGATGTGAATATATGAATTGTACTAGCTGACGATAAATTTAACTTGGCAGTTCAATGTCAATTTGTGTTGTTAATGTTTTGCATAGATATTAATATGTGTTACTGTAATTTACTAGTACATTAAACAAGGAGAAAAGCAATGGCTTCCGAAGATATTGCTCAGCTTACAGAGGCTCTTGCCAAGACCCATGTTGGAGAGTTAAGCTATAAGGGACAAGGGCTTAAACTGGATAATGCAGAGTCTGGTAAGTAAAACATTTTACTAGATAATATTCAAATGTGAGGTTATTATGGGATTCTTAAGTAAAAACCCTAAGAAGTAGCATTGAGCAGTTTCCCTCCATATTCTGCAGTCAAACAGATGGTGCAGGACATTGAACAGTTTCAAGGTCTGCAGTCCCTCAAACTGGAGGGAAACACATTTGGGGTGGAGGCAGCACAGAGCATTGCAAAGGCTCTTGAAGCAAAAAGTGAACTGCAGGTAGTCCTACATTCCGAGTAAAACATTCCACTTGCATATCTTTCATCTGCGATTTGCAATTCCTAATTTTCTACATTTTTTTGGGGAAAAGCAATGCCATTGGAGTGACACGTTTACAGGACGTCTTCGCTCTGAAATTCCACCAGCTCTGGTGAGACTTTTAATTTCCAATAGCTCTGTTAGAAGTACAGTATATTTCTATTGTGTAGTAGCTGATGCTTTATCTTCAACAATGCATTCCACCTCTCTAGAAATCATTGGGTGGTGCATTGATGACATCAGGAGCCCGACTGACTGAGCTGGACCTGAGTGACAATGCCTTCGGGCCCGATGGCGTAAAGGCAATTGAAACCCTGCTCAAGAGTTCTGCCTGCTACACTTTACGTGAGCTGAGGCTTAATAATTGTGGCATGGGCATTGGAGGGGGTACGGTAAGTGTAGACCCAGATCAACACTATTGTAGTATAAACCCTTCATCCATTAGATGATGATGTCAGTAATCACTTTTTACATGTGTCACCAATAGTAAAAAAGTGTTGGACATGTTAAATACTTTTAAGGTATATGAAACTGGTTTTATAGGTCCTTGCTTCTGCCTTGACTGAATGCCATAAGCAGTCTAGTGCAGCTGGCTCCCCCCTGAGGCTAAAGGTTTTTATAGCTGGACGTAATCGGCTGGAGAATGATGGTGCCACTGCACTTGCCAAAGCATTTAAGGTACTGTTAAACGAAATGTTTTTAGTTTAAAAAATCAGTTTAAGGCCCTGTTTCATAGAAGGGGCTTAAGGCTAGTCCTAGACTAAAATGGATGTTAGAGGTGTCTTAACTGAAAATAACTTTCTCTGACATATCTTAAAATTTATCAGTCAGTGCCATTGTTTTGTCTCAGTATGCACACCAGTAATGTGTTTTTCTAAAGCATTTTTATAAAAGTGACTTAAATATCCTAATTTGACTAAGGCCTCATCTGGCTTGAGCTAAGCCTTACATTTACATTTATGCATTTGGCAGACGCTGTTATCCAAAGCGACTTACATTGCATTGTATTATACATTTGTTTCTGACTATGTGTGCAATCCCCAGGGATTGAACCCATGACCTTGGTGTTGCTAGCGCCGTGCTCTAACCACTGAGCCACTGGAAAGCCTTGTCTGTGAAACACGGCCTAAGAATGCTAAAGGTTTTGCTTTGTCAGTCCTTAATTTTGTTTTCCCCCAGTTATTAGGCAGTCTTGAGGAGGTCCATATGCCACAGAATGGGATCAACCATGCGGGTGTAACTGCTTTGGCTGCTGCCATGCAACACAACCCAAACCTACAGGTTCTTAACCTCAACGACAACACTTTTACTAAGAGAGGATCAATAGCCATGGCAGAGGTACATTGTGCATTATATAATCTCAAAGATATTTTTTTAGCCTCTGTTTGCACACAAACTTTATTTGTGTACCCTTTGCTTCCTCCTTGTTTATCAGGCTATCAGGCACCTCCAGTGCCTTCAGGTCATCAATTTTGGGGACTGTCTGGTACGCTCAGAAGGTGCTATTGCTATAGCATGGGCCCTTAAAGAGGGGCTGCCACATCTTAGGGTGAGTGATGATACCAACATTTACTCACACAAATCCTTTCATTCAGTAACTAAACATCTTTGTCATTTCTCTTGTCTAGGAGCTGAATTTGTCATTTGGAGAGATTACAGAAACTGCTGCTTTGATAGTTGCTAAGGCTGTGCAGGACAAAGCTGATCTGGAGAAACTGGACTTCAATGGTACAGCAACTGCACTATGTGTTGTCACCATTTTATTATTGTACATGTCTCTTCTGAAGCTTCTTTAAATGGTTCATATTGTGTTTTAATGGTTTGGTTGTCAGAAATCAATAGATTTGGTAATATGTTGGTTTTCCCATCCTTTTTTTTTTTACAGAATACTGTTATTCTCTGGTAATTTGAGTTTATCTGGGTGTGTGTTTAGGAAACTGCTTGGGAGAAGACGGCTGTGAGGCTCTCAGGGAAGCGATGGAGGGCATGAACCTAGGGGATATGCTGGGCTCGCTCAGGTATTTTCTTTTGGATAAATAAGCTACATGTTTTCTAGTGTGAAATACTTCCAAAAGGGTAGTGATGGAGGATATTTGTAATGTTTGTAATGCAGTGATGATGAAGGAGAGCCTGATGATGATGAGGATTACGAAGATGAGGATGAGGAGGAAGACAATGAAGATACAGAAGAGGAAAATGGTGTTAATGGAACAGACTATGTTAATGAAGAAAATGTGAGCATAGCAAACCTCTGCAGCTTTATAAGGACGATAAAATAGCTGTTTGTTTTTTATATGTATAGTCAGACCTTTTATTCGTGTAATATAACAATTAAATAATGTTTAGTACATTCACCTGCCGCAACATTGCCTGTGGCATTAGGCATAAATTTTAAGGACAGGGAAGATCCTATCCTGATCCTAAGACGTTTCGCCTGTTTCTCCACAGGAGGAGCCTCACCACAGTTCAGAGCTCATAGCCTTCCTAAATTCCCCATCATCTGAGAAATTGATCTCCTTTGGAGCCAAGAGGGTCCAGCTCATTGAGCAGGAGGTACAGTGCTGATTCCTGTAAATTTTTGTCAATTCTGTAAATATCTATTGAGAAAAAACAGTATGATTTAATCGTCCATTGCTGCTTCTAGGTTGATGTTTCAGATGCTTGTAAAGTGTCAGATGTTTTTCTTAAGATCTCTTCAGTATATGAAGATGAACCAGAAGTAAAACGAGCCGTTTTTGAAAGCACAGGTATGCTCAAAATTGTATCATGTAACATATTATTTTTGTAAATGTTGAATTTCATTGTAATTAAAATCATTCATGTCGCCCAGATGCTCTGTTGAGGAAGGCCTTTTCCAACTCCCACTCCCGATCCTACAGTTTCATATCCTCGCTGATTGTAAATCTGGGACTTTTAAAGGTACCACACTTATAATAAAAGAAAGTTAAAGAAATAGTTCATTCCAAGAGGTATACGAGTTCCCTTTTTCAGTTGAACACAAATAATTTTACATAAAAATGCTAACATATGAACTTATATGGTAAAGATGGCAAAGCTCCAAATAGCACATACGTCCATCAATAAAGTTATCCAAATGACTCCACAGGGTTAATGTATATCTTTTGAAACAGCATGACAAGACACGAAAACTGCAATAAAAATTGAGGTTATAACAAATTTATTTTAAATATTTTCCTAAATGTACAAATGTTACTGTTGCTTAAAAGTGAATATATTTTCTTCGCCGTATCTGAGGTCTGAAAAAATACTTTTAATATTAAATAAATAATTTCTGCAAACAATACATATATTGTTTTTTTTGGGAGAAATTTTGTTCGGAATTCACAGAATGAAACAAAAATGATAATTTTACCTAAACACATACACATAGTAAATAAAAAAAACTGGAAAAGGAAATGGTCTATTTATGTTTTTTTTTTGTATATAAAGTTATTTATTTGTGTTCAGCTGAAGGAAGAAAGTCATACATCTGGTATAGCATGAGGGTGCATAAATTATGGTAGAATTTTCATATCTGAAGTGAACTGTTTCTTAAATGTGTATAGTATTTTTTTTTCTCAATTTAATATATCTATTTCAGCAAATCATTGATGATTTCTTCTTTACAGAGTGAGGATAAGAAAATGAAGGTTTCTGTGCTGCCTGGACATTTGCTAGCTTTAGAGCACGCAGCAGGACAGGAGTTCTTCCCGCTGGATCAGGCTGGTGTTCTGGAAGCGTTTGTGTCACGGTTAGTGTGCGTCCTAGCAGCAACAAAATATATGTTCCATTTGGCATATTTTAAGTTTGTGCATGTGTTTGGTTTCTAGACATGGCAAAGTCTTAGAATCCTGTTCCAGTGCCAGAGACGCTCTCAAGACCACGTTGGCAAAAAGGACCACTGCATAGTTTTTAACCCCTAACACAAGCAACTGAAATCACTTTATACGGGTCAAAAGAAAAAACTGGAATATTACCAAACTTGACAGGCTACGTGAGACTATAAAACTGTTGTAGTTTATTTTTGCTCTGTCAATTCTGAATCTAATTTCTCACACAAAACTGTTCATTCTGTACAGTGTACAGTGATATCTAGTGCCTGAAGATGACTAGTGCCAACTGTTGACAGCAGCTTTACATAAGAATGTTGTGATGTACTTTCATCTCTTTTTAGAAATATTTCTTCTATTTTTATACATAAAAGGGAAAGATAATAAATAAAGGACTGGGTGATAATTAGGGCTTGAATGATTGTGATAATGTAACTATATGACATTTCTTAATAGTGGTTAAAGATTGATGTGGAGAATAATGCACTCTTGTGAGTAAAGTATGTGTGCCATTTTGTGTAACGTTTTGATAGTAGAATTGCGTTCAAAACAAAAATGGCAAATGCTGGACTAAAGTGAAGTAATATGATTACTGGTTTGAAAACATTACATTTGGACATTAGTATATACAGCAGGTCTGCACTGTATATGGGTGTTTATGTAACTACGGACACTTTTGACTGTCCAAAATAAAAATAAAAACCTCTGTGAATTTTAATCATCAGAGTCTGAAATACATATAACGTCAACAAAATTGTATGGAGTAATTAAGATTTTAATTTGGAACATGTTTGTTTTTATATTTGTAATTACTATTCAGGAAACCTTGAAAATGTGCTTTGGTTAAGACGTGTGTAGGTAAATTACATTTTTGCTAATATTGCAGCTAATTGGCAGTTAGTAAGGTCTACTACATAGTTTTGACTCTTAGCATCGTAATGTACATGAATTAAACAGTAATATACATTTATTTGAAAAATGTAGTTCAAGTACAGAATTACTAAGCTTTATGGTAAGGACACACAATCAATACTGACACAGAAAAGATGATATTTACCTTATATTTTTGGGATCTTGTGAGTGAGGTGGCCTAATCTTGTCAGCAATGTGCTCATGTGGTCATTTCTGTTTCCATAGAAACTAAACTTGTTTGTCTTTGTTAGCCTTTTTTCATTGTTGCTGTAAGTACTCAAAGTGTGGGACAGGCACATTTACTTCATAAAATTATAAAAATGATCAGTAAAATATACAAAAACATTTACAATGCTGTAAATTAATATGTAGCCTATATTAAACAATTCCATTTTAAATTGTAATTTAATTAGCTTTATTTTACATATCTTAATATTGTGACCAGAGTTGTGGGACATGAACAAAAACGGTGTTTAGACCTATAAATGCTATATTATTTTATATTAAATCACATGAATCATTAATTATATTTTTTAAAGGTGTGTGATGATACTGTGAATATATTTATAAAGCGTCATATGACAAATTTTGACATAAATCAAACATTTCACTGCTGGGACTTAAAAGTGCCTGCAGTTGCAGAAACATCTGTACTGGCAAATTTTGTAAATATTAAACTGAATTATTTTCCTTGAAGAAAGACTTGTTTGTTTTCATGTTACCTTTAGTTTTATATATATAGATATAAGCTTAT
The DNA here is from genome assembly GCF_024868665.1 of Triplophysa rosa. Lineage (NCBI taxonomy): Eukaryota > Metazoa > Chordata > Actinopteri > Cypriniformes > Nemacheilidae > Triplophysa > Triplophysa rosa. The sequence continues at coordinate 12,850,336 of NC_079907.1, read as the reverse complement.
ATACCTAGCTTTGTAGATGACACATTTACAGCAATATAAATTCTGCAGGTCACCTCACTCCATTGCGCTTTTACGCAACGCATGAGTGAGAAATGCCACGAGATCACTGAATCGTAAGGGCTTCAACTCTTCTTCAGTCAAAACTCGGTAGTTTAGTTATGAAGAGACAAGTTTATATGCCTTTTCAAGGGACCCTTCTTTTCTCAAGTCGTGTATTTGTGAGAGACTGATGTGAGAACAGTGCGCGTCTTTGTGCGGAGTCAGTGTGCCAGGTCTGCGGTGTGAAGTTTGCACCTCATGGGACTCAGCAGGCATATTTCGCATTTGGAAAATAACATTCTCGGTGCTATTGCTTTGCGATTTCCAGGTATTTTGCATTTGTTGAAGGTTTTGGAAATGCTTTGCAAAGGGTCAAGGGATTGATTTCTGAAGCGCTTTTATTTTTCGGATAATACATTCATCAAGGTTTAAACAACCGAACTGAACAGAAACGTGAGAAACTTTTCTTATTCATTATTAACATGAATGTGTGGAACATAGAGTGTCTGTGTTACTTTTCGGAAGTAAACGTTAAACATTTTATTTAGACGATCTCTTTTAAAAGCCATCGTAAATATTGACTTTTTTGTCAATCATTTTTGAGTCTAAAGAATTTATGTTCAATGCTTTTTATTCCTGTAAACGAATTAAAAGGAATGTTTTATTGTAGTTTTGTGTTAGGCTATATGACTATCCTATACCTACAATATTATATGCTTTTGGATTAAAATACTTCTGTAACTAATCTGCAAACATGCGTGTTAAACTAACCAGCAGTTCAAGCCACCAAATCCTCAGAAAATCATATCACAAAACGTCTTAGTTCTCTGGTTACGCAGAGAGGTCTATAACAGTTTAAAGGTTCACCCAAAAACAAAAAAATATGAAATCCATTTTGGTCTAAGAAAGCCATATGGGATTTGACACAACTAAATATTGTGTGAAAAAATTTGTGTGAACAATCCCGTTAATTCAGCAACAGAAAAACCTGTGAGGTAAATTAATTTGTTACCTGTTGTAAATGTATTTCCCTGCTGCTTTACAGGTCAAAATGTTGATCCTTCCCATGTGGCTGTTTATAATATTGCTTGCCTTAAGGATCCATAGTGTACATCCAAGCAAATGCCCAAAGTTCTGCATCTGTGACAACATTCAGCTCACAGTTGCTTGTGTCAACAAAAATCTCACTGAGGTGCCACCTACCATTAATGAGGTAAACTCTGCAACATCCTGATTGGTTTGACCTTATTTCATTGCTGTCTTGAATCTTCAATGGTCTGTTTGCATTGTTTTCATGCTCTGCTCTGATCTCTCTCTTAAGATAACAGTGAAACTAGACCTGAAGGGAAATGACCTGCAGGAGCTTCCTACAGGGGCGTTCTCACACACCCCTTACCTCACCCACCTGTCCCTGCAGAAAAGCAACATTCGAAAAGTGAAGGAGGGAGCCTTTCGCAGACTTGGTCGACTTGTCTTACTCAATCTGGCCAACAACAACATTGAGATCCTCTACCAGGTGAGATAGACAAGACATGGTGGATCTGATATGTAGTGCTGCAACTTGGACAATATGTATTATTTACCTTTAGACTTCTATTTTGTTGCTGTAAGTTGCTTGGATAAAAGTGTTTCCCAAATGTATAAATACAAGATGCAGCATTATACCATTGAATATTTATCTTTTCTTGTACCCAATCTAGGAATCCTTCGATGGACTGACTTCTCTGAAGCAGCTACTTATTGACCGAAATAGGGTGGAAGAGATCCAGCCTGGAGCTTTTTCACAGCTTGGCTTTCTCAACCTTCTCTCTATCACACACAACCAACTTGTGTACCTACCCAACTTGGCATTCCAGGGTTTGCAAAACATAAATTGGTTACGTCTCAGTCACAATTCCCTCAATTATCTTGCAACAGAGGCTTTTGCTGGACTCTTCACTCTTACCCGTTTAAGCCTAGACAACAATGCACTGCAGTTTTTTCCTACTGAGACAATGACACGGTGAGAGCTTTCCGTTTTCTTTCTTTCGTTTTGTGTACAATATGTGTTTCAAGACAAATGCCTGCTTATTGATGACAATCCTTCAGCATCTTTCTCCCCTCTCCTCAGACTTCCAGAAGTTACTCGTCTGGACCTCGGCTATAACCCAATGAACTACCTTGGAGAGGAGTCTGTATCCATGCCCAAGCTCACTCACCTTTTCCTGGATTATAATTCCCTCCAGGATTTTTCGAACGCAGCTGTCCTGCTCTGTCCCAGTCTCACCCATCTGGACCTAAGCCACAACCAGCTGCGTGTCCTGCAGCCGATGGCCCCCGGCTCCCCAAAATTAACCCGCCTTAATCTGGCAAGCAACCCCATCTACTGCAGCTGCTACATGCGTCCTTTGCGAGAGTGGGCTTTACGAGAGCGCATTCGTCTGGGTGGCACGTGTGCAGGTCCAGCTCATCTGTCTGGTGAGAACCTGGGGGCGGTGCAGCCTGCTGATTTACGTTGTCAAAGTCAGGAGGCCATGTTAAGGGCTGAGCTGGAGGAGCTGAGCAGATTACCCACGCTACCCACAACGCCCCCTCCGGATAAAGTTAAATGCCCAGCTAACTGTGATTGTGAGGTACGTGAGAACTTGCTGGGGTTGATGCAAAATATTTTTGGTATAATGTAAAACTATATGCATTTTGCAGGCTCTGAACCATCACTCTTCTTGCGAAAACAAAGGCCACACCAAGATCCCACGTGGATTTGCACCAAGCACGCGCTTGCTGGACCTGCGAGACAACCATTTCCATTACATCCCCGCGAACAGTTTTCCAGGTACAGGTGTAGTGGTTTCGCTCCATTTGCAGCGCTGCAAAATCCATGATATAGAGGACGGTGCTTTCAATGATATGAAGAGTCTGGTGTACCTCTACCTCTCTGAAAATGATCTCACCTCCTTGAGTCCTGAAGCGTTTAAGGGGTTACCCAAACTTACTTACCTCCATCTGGAGAAGAATCGTTTCACTCAGTTCCCCAAAGGAGCGTTCAAGCCATTGCTTTGTTTGCTGGCACTACACATGGAGAACAATGTGATCACCAAGTTGGAAGCCGGGCTCCTGACAGGTGCTGAGAAACTGAGGGGTCTCTATCTGACTTCAAACGCCATCACAACCATTGCTCCCAAGGCCTTTGATCCTGCACCTGACTTGGAAACTCTACATCTGGGCAACAACAAACTGAAGGAGGTGCCAAGTGAAGCTTTCTCGAAAGCCAAAAGTCTGGCAGAGCTCAATCTCTCTCGTAACCCCATTCGCTGGATAGGAGCAGGAGTTTTCCAGCCAGTTGCTGCCACACTGAAACACCTTTACCTTGATCATATGGGTTTAGAAAAGGTGAGGAAAACAAGTGACATCCGTAATGCTACAAAAATACAAACGTTTAAATCACCTCCATCTTTTTCTCTTGTAAAGATGTCTCGAGAGTCTCTGGCAGGGTTGGGGTCCGGACTGCAGAGTCTGTTTCTGGAAGGGAACCAGCTTGAGGAGCTTCCAGATTTGAGTCCACTCTCAGGACTTGAGGTCGTAAACTTGGCAGAAAATCCACTGCTTTGTGACTGCCCACTGCTGCCTCTTCGCAAGTAAGTTGGCCTTTCTTAAAGTGATCGTTCACCCAAAAATGAAAATTCTTTCATCATTTACTTACCAAATGGAGATATTTTGAAAAACATTGGTCACTAAAAACTGTTGATATCCATTGACGTTTTGAGTCCATACAAGTCAATGGGTACCAACGGTTTTTGGTTACCAACATTCTTCAAAATATCTTCTTTTGTGTTCTGCCGATGAAAGAAAGTCATACTGGTCTACTTTTGGGGTGAACTATCTCGAAGTCTAAATTGATTTCTTATGAAATCTTGCCATACCAGTCCAGTGTCATTTTTGTTTGTAGTACAGATAATGTTTTTCCATGTCTGTCCTGCCACTAGGTGGATTGAACAGGTGAATCTGAGGGTCAGAGCCGCATGTGGCTACCCACCAGAACTGAGAGGTCAAGGGGTCAAAGACGTACACGTCTTTAAAAGCTGCCCAGGGGAAAAGCCTCCCCCTACTCAGAATCCCAAAATCTCCAAACCAACCAAGCGGACTGAATCAGCTCAACTCAGCCCTTCAAAAGTCAAAGGCCAGCCACGGAAAACTGCAAAACCTCAATTAGTGCAAAAAAACACCAACAAGAAAAGGAAGTCAGTGTGAGGCTGCTGTATAAACATTGCTGTGTAAATCATTAACTCATATCATTGAATGAACTAGTTTTGAGTAATAATGTATGCAGATAATAACTAATATTCTGCCTAATGTTTTAAAAGCTGCATTGATTCTTACTAAACAGTTAGGCGAACTAGGTGGATTTAGAAGTTTCCATCTTTGTTCATATGCAGTATTGATTTACATGTACAATGCTGATTTAATGGTCTAAGACTTGGTAACACTAAATTGCTAAACCTGATATGTACATTACCTCAATTTTGTCAAAACATTACTTTTAACTCATTACTGTAATACATGTAAAATATGTTTTCATCCTATGGACCACTTCAGATGATGTAAACACTGGTCCAGAAGCCCTTCTGGTTTCATTTTTTTAATTCATTTTGAAATCTTGCATAAATAATTAAATCTTAACGATATTCCTTTAACATTTTAATTCCGTTCTGTTGGTTGTATTTTGTTGAAACGTTTGTGTAGTGTTAAAAAAATGAGTTTTTGGGTGCTTGCCTTTTTCTCCACCAAGTACGAAAGTTTTGAAAAGTTCTTCTAGACCAGCACCGTTTACACTTTCTGAGGTGGTCTGTAGATTGTGTTTGCTTATAATACCTAGAACAAAATACTAAATAGCACTGATAACTAAAATCTGGTCATAAGTTGGCACATTATTCAATAATTTTAAACATTCATAAAAACTTTTTGTGGTACTTTGTCTTAAAAATAGTCAAGGTTATTTTAAAATACAATTTAATCCATTTTACTACAGGATAACAACATTTCATTAATGTAAAAAATGAACACTGTATAAAAATGAATATACCAATATTATGTTATTTACACACTTTTTAAACTAATAAACAATGGTTAATAAACTAACTACTGTTCATGAAATAAAAAGTATAGTTTTATAGTGATCCATAAAGAACTTTCAGCTGCACAGGAAATGTCTTAAACTGAGCTGTCTTCTTGTTTGACAGCTGTGAAGGCCTCCTGGTTTTCGCTTTCTTTGCTGGGTAATATTGGGATTTCCATCTCCTCCACCTTTACTTTTACTGCAATAACTAATGGAAAGAGAGAAAAAAAAACAAGTTTCAGCTAAAATGTATTTACAAATAGAGAGCAATTCAAATGAAAAATGAACAAAATTACAAAATATATTTTAAGGGAATGCCACATACTCTTTTCCTCTGGCTCTGTCTTTATTTGTAAGGTGATGGAGGGTATGACAGAGGGGTCCTCTTGTGTGACATTTATTTCTGGATTCTCACTGGGCTGACGAGGCTGGACTTTAGATGACTTTTTGATGTTTATGTTTTTCTTCACAAATCTTCGCCCTGGAGCAAATAAATAAATCATTAGAATCGTACAAAAAATTGTGATGGGAAGGCATAAAAAATACAATACCACAACTGTGGTTTTTAAAATTTGTCATCTGAAATGGAATCTGAAAAGACAAAACAAACAAAATAAGTAACCAGCAATAAAAAAATAAACTTACTCCTTTTGCCAAGGAAAGGCTTTGCCTTTTTGCTTGGGTTGGGGCGTTCCTGACTCTGGGGGGGTTCTATATAGAGACCAAACATAAATTCAACCATAAAATGGCCAACTTTTGCCATGCATACATGAAAACAATCATTAGCTCTGATATTCTCTCTTCATGGCCCATTTTCCAAAACTTTAAAAGCTTTCTTATTGGTTCCCCCTACCTGGGCCAATGGGTGGCTGCAGCTGGTACCCAGTGATTTCACACCAGCCCACAGGATAAATTTCAGGTGACTGACAGTCCACCCACTGATCAAACTCAGGCTCCCAGCCATCGAAGTGCAGGAGGAGAAGCCGGCCAACACAACGCCTGACAGTGGCCACGCACACCAGCCGTGGCTCCATAAGGTCCACTGCCTCTAGCTTCATACCAGAGGTAAAGCAATGACCTATATCATCCTGTGAAAGACCAATGAGGGAGGGACAACACTCAGCCACGGTGAGACAAGCTTAACAATATTAAACCCACATACAAAATGTATGCAGTTATGCAATGAATGAAGGAGAAACCGTGTTGAAAAGTCTTCCTGGAGCAGCCACAGTTCCTGTTTCTTCTAAATATTTTGGCCATGTGAATGTTGCTTGAACATAACCTGAAGAGAAGGTAAGCAATACCTGAATAAACACTAAATGGCTATAATGGATTCGTGAACAGATAGAAAATAATTTTTAAGCACATTACCAGTAGGTACAGTAAGCGGTATGTTGTTGTCCTGGCAATATCCTACAGGTAAGATGGCATATGAACTGGCATGGTAGCAAAACCAGTCAGATCCATCACCGATCTCGACACCGTCAATGCCAACCATGATGTATCCATCTAGCAACACCTGGGCGTCAAGATAATCCAAATGAAATTAATCCTTTTAACAGTTTAACGTACATTCCGATAATCATTAAAAATCTAAATGTGCCAATACCTTACGGACTGATGCCACGCAGATGTTCCCGAGGTTCAGAGGATCAACTGCTTCAAGTTTCATCCCTTCCTCAAAAAACGTTTCGCCCATGTAGACAGTCCTTAACTTTATGCACGTTGTAATGAATTAATGATTAACATAGGATTTATAAACATACAAGTAAAAATCAGTCATTTTTTATTAATGGCATATCCACTAACCCTCTTGAACTGATGTGGCACACTGTCTTGAAGGGGCTTGTGAAAAGCAGGATGGGTGCCCATGTTGACATTCGGATCTATCAAAAATGTCATCCGTGAAATAATCCAAAACATTGTGGTAACATAACTGAAAAACATTTGGGCCCGGTTTCACAGAAAAGGCTTAAGTGTAGTCACCGACTAAAATGAATGTTTGAGCTGTCTTAAACGAAAATAACATGCAATGAAATATCTTAAGATATGTCAGGGCCATTGTTTTGTCTCATGATGAACACCAGTAATGTTTTTTCAAATGCATTTTTTATAAAAGCGACTTAAATATACTAATTTATCTAAGGTCTAGTCCTGGCTTAAGCTAAGCCTTGTCTTTGAAACCGGGCCTTGATGTTTTGGGTGTGCTTCCAGACTTAACTTCATACACTTAACAGTTTCTCCCACCTGTTCGTTTTATGGAGTGGCCCACTCTTTCAGACCAGCCCACATAGTGTACTAGAGGACTCTGCATGTGACACCAGAAATCCGAGAGAACCTCGCCTGAAGCTCCCAGCCCCTCGTCCTCATACAGCAGCCTGAGCCGACCTCCAATCACTGTATCCACCACTGCCAAACGGGTACGCCTCACCTGCGAACGATCAACCACCTCCACCCGAATCCCCTGCCTGAAGGGACACCTCATACTGTCTGCCATCTGAAACACAGACGGAAGAGAAAAACGATAGAGAGACTACTATGCAGATATGACAATAAAACAGATTTGGTGTTGCCGTCACCTTGACGTGAAAGTCGACAGGAAGTGTGTCTGCTCCAACCAATCGCTCCATCAGGTAAGATTTCAAGTCTTCGATCTTCTGGTGGATCTCTGCCAGAAATACAGAGCTTAAACTTGGATCTTTGCAGGTAGCAAGATTCAAAATATATCGGTGTATTTAAGGGGTCAGCAGTCACCTTGTGGTGGGACAAGGAGCTTGCTGTTCACCGCACACCAGCCTATAGGATGAACATCTGCTGTGCCCAAGTTACACCAAAAGTCACGGCTGTCATCATCCTCAAAGCCCTTGAAGCGCAAAAGAGCCTTGTAGCCTGAGAAAGAGAAACAGCAAATAATATGCTATATATTACACAATGTTACTGGTTTAGTCAGATGAAGGCCACACTCTCATATACATCTGAGAGAAACATGGAGCTATATACCTGCCAGCAGTACTATAGTTGCGATCCAGTACACTTTAGTGTGCAAGGTTGTGTAAGAGTTGAGAACCTCCACTTTTAAGCCCACACAGATGTCGTCCCATTGAGCACAGAGCGGCGCCTGTCAATCAACAGTACGTGGTCAGGAACTTATTGCATTTCACAGTGCAAAAGGTCGACTATCATGGTTCACAAAACCTTATCAGTAATTTTCATTACTTCTCCAAGTAATGAAAAATCTCGAATAATTCTCAAAATTTTTGCATCCCACATTTCTTGTGACCTGTTGTCACCAATGAGATTTGAAGTTATCAAGATGCCGCCATATTTGAAATTGTTTGTTTGCTTGGACCTGCTTTTACATTTCAATTAGGGGCCGTTTCAAAATATGTGTTCTTCAGCGGTCTTGTGTCCTCGTGTTTTCGCTCTATGTCATCAATAACCGTCAAAGTCCGGTTCCAATACCAATCAAGAACAGAACGCATGAAAGTACTCGGATGTGTTCTTAATATCAAGGATGCATCGAATGCAGCCTTGCGCGCGTACGGAACCCGCTTGCGGCGCGTCCATCCAAGTTTGTTCTTCCTAGGCTGCCTCGCAAAACCGATCTCCACGAGAACACAAGTCCATTCTTGGAATTGAGAAACGGCCAGGGATTTCAAAAGATTAATCGCATCCAGAATAAAAGTTTGTGTTAACATAATATACGGTACATCTGTATACTCTGTGTATTAATTTTTTATTTATAAACAATTTAAGACAAATATAAAAATTTATAAACGTTTATATGTCATTTCAATTATTGGTGAATATAAATAAATATCTAAAAATCTAAATATTTACTAAATCTATATACATGTATGCGTATGCGTTTATAAATACAAAATGAATATGCACAGTACACAGACATATATTAAGTAAACACAAACTTTTATTTTGGATGTGATTAATCAGCCCTAATTTTAATTTCTGACGAATTTATTATGATTTTGAGCTCCTTAAAGGGACAGTTAACCTAAAAATGAAAATTCTGTCATCATTTACTCACCCTCAGATTAATCCAAACCTGTATACAAGAATGTCAGTAACCCAACAGATCTCACCCCCCCCATTTACTGCCATAGTAGGGACAATAAATACTATGAGAGTCGATGGGGGGTGAGATCTGTTTGGTTACTGACATTCTCCCAAATATCTTTCTTTGTGTTCAGCAGAACAAAGAAATTTATACAGGTTTGTACAACCTGAGGATAAGTAAATGATGACAGAATTTTCATTTTTGGGTGAACTATCCCTTTAAAACAGGGGTGTCCAATGTCGGTCCTGGAGGGCCACTGTCCTGCAGAGTTTAGCTCCAACTTGGCTCAACACACCTGTTTGGAAGTTTCTAGTCTGCTTTGTGAGACCTTGATTAGCTGTTCAGGTGTGTTTGATTAGGGTTGAAGCTAAACTTTGCAGGACACCGGCCCTCCAGGGCTGACTTATACATTTATACATTATACATTTGTGTTTACTTGACAAAAGGAAGTTACAGTCAGGGAAATAATGATTTGATCCCCTGCTGATTTTGTAAGTTTGCCTGCTTACAAAGAAATGAAGGGTCTATAATTTGTATGGTAGGTTTATTTTAACTGATAGAAACCGAATATCAACCAAAAAATCTGGGGAAAAATGTATATAAAGGTTATAAATTGATTTGCATTTCAGTCAGTGAAATAAGTATTTGATCCCCTACCAACCAGCAAGAATTCTGGCTCCACAGATTGGTTATATGCCTATATGGACCACAGATTAGTCCTGTCACTCCTAAATCATCTTGTTATGTATATAAAAGATGCCTGCCAACAGAATCTGTATCTTCCATTTCAACCTCTCCACCACCATGGTCAAGACCAAATAGTTTTCAAATGATGTCAGGGACAAGACTGTAGACCTGCACAAACCTTGAATAGGCTACAGACAGAAGCTTGGTGAGGAGGAGACAACTGTTGGTGCGATTATTTGTAAATAGTAGAAATACAAAATGACTATCAATTGCCCTTAGTCTGGAGCTCCCTGCAAGATTTCCCCAATGGAGTAAAGATGATCATGAGAAAGGTTAAAGATCAGCCCAGAACTACACGGAAGAAGCCTGTTAATGATTTCAAGACAGTTGGGACCACAGTTAGCAAGCAAACCACTGGTAACACGCTATGCCACAATAGATTGAAGTCCTGAAGCACCCGCAAGGTCCTCCTGCCCAAGAAGACCCGTCTGGCTCATCTGAAGTTTGACAATGAACATCAAAATGATTCAGAAAAGGCTTTGGAGAAAGTGCTGCGAGACCTAAATTGACTCTTTGACTGACTTTTTGGAGGGAGAGAAATGCTGACTAAGAACACCATCCCTATAGAGAAGCACAGTGTTGGAAACATTATGCTTTAGGGCTTTTTCACTGCTACGGGTACAGGATGACTTCACCGCATTGAGGGGCTGAGGGACGGGCCAGTGTACCGTAAAATCTTGGACGAGAACCTCCTCCCCTTAACTAGATCACTGAAGATGGGTCGTGGATGTGCCTTTAACATGACAAAGACCCAAAACATATTGCCAAGACAACCAAAGAGTGGTTAAGGAGAAGCACATTAAATGTCCTAGCCAGTCTTTAGACCCTAGTCCTATAGAACATCTGTAAAGGAGGCTAAAACTCCAGTTTGCTGAGCGACAGCCAAGAAACCTTAAAGATTGACAGAGGAGTGGACTAAAATGTATCCTGATACATGTGCAAACCTGGTGACCAACTATCAGAAATGTCTTACCTCTGTGCTTGCCAAAAAAACTGTTTACCTCTGTGCTTGCCTTTTTCTCCACCAAGTACAAAGTTATGTTTTGTTCGGGGATCAAATACTTATTTCACTGACTGAAATGCTAATCAATTCATAACCTTTATATAAAAAAAATCCCCAGATTTTTTTTAGATTCTGACTCTATCAGTTAAAGTAACCTACCATAAAAGTTATAGACCCTTCATTTCTTTTCAAGCAGGCAAACTTACAAAATCAGCAGGGGATCAAATAATTTTTTCCCTCACTGTATATACATATCATATAATCTTTTTAAAATTATTTTTTTTAGAGCTGTGCAGAAAAAAATGCTTTCTTAAATTAACCTTTCCAGGCTTAGAAAATTACAATTTTAAAATTCTCTTGCATTTCCAGGTTTTCAATTAATAAAAAAACCCTCCAAAATTATGTTATAATCGCTATAAAGCTCTAACAATAACATAACTAATTTAAAGTCTTTATGGTATAGTAATACTGTTTACATTTACCTTTTTAATAACTGATCCTATGATATGTGCTTTATACTGTAATGTCAGTAATGAGACGCAACGTAATTGACATGAGAAGCATGACCTTGGAGTGAGCTCAAAAGGGGATGGTGTGATCTTTTCCCCTTTCATCTACCAAACTGTCCACCCTATCTTAAATACATCCACCACGTTTACTGATACATTTCAACTTGTTAAAAGAAGAAAGTCACTCACATGTCTGAAGCAGAACACAGGGGCAGCAAGGTAGCCATTTTTCTCAAGGTAACTACCCCAGTCAAATCCAGCTAAAGTCGCTGATAAGAAAACCCGATTTTAAGTTGAACACTTCTTAAACAGCCCATGAATAAATCACAATAATTCTGTGAACCCTTATTCATAAAGTTTGGTAGTGATAAGAGTGTCATGTGCCATTGTGTTCTAGTGTGTGTTGAGCATCTTCTCACCATCCTGTCCAAAAGCTCTGCTCTGCTGCTCATTTGTCTTTGGAGCGGACACCTCAGACTGTGGTTTCAGAGCCAGTGTTTGTTGTTTCTTTTTCATGGGTGGCTTTCCCTGAGTACAGAGATACCAAACATAATCACAGGTACTTCAATATTCATCTGTTTTATTACGAGTGTATTGACGGAAACGGCATCCTCACACCCACCTGTAGCCGTGCAAGAACTGATGATTTCTTTGCTTTAGAGGAGTACGACCGAGAGCATGATCTACTGCAGAAGCGCTTGGACCTGGAGAAGAAGGTGTCCCTGGTGCCAGGAGTTCCACACATTTCACACAGCACTGTAGAGATTATGAGTGTTTAGATTACAGGACACACCACCACCACACAGGTAACTTTTATAGTGGGTTAAGTGTGCTTCATGTACTTGTTCACTAATACAAGGGTACCAAAATTCACCTATTTCATCTTTGTCTGCTTCAAGACTTCTAACATGTTCACCGCCAGAGTAAAGTTGCATGTCAGCTTCATCTAATGCTCTTCCCTCATTCTGCCTCATTGTGTCCGTGTTGATGTTTATGGAGGCCAGTCTCTGTCCATTCTTTAAGAAATGCAATGTCATTTGTTTAAGCAAAACAATCCGTGAAACAAAGTTCTTAAAATGTTTTAAAACAAGACAAATGCTAAAGCCACTAAAAATCTTAAAATAACTAAATATCAGAAGAATGTAATATAAAAGGCATCAGATACTTACTGACTCATGTGGTCCGTTGTGTCTTATTACTTTTGCAGCACATATGGTACAGGAAGCATCGTTACCTCCACAGTTAGTGCATGGTGGTCGGATAAAAACAGTAGGGACAGCACCCTCCTTTAGTCTCAGTCCTTTGAATCCTGGCTTACCGGGAACAACAGATGGAGGCTCAAAGCAGTCCTTGGTAAAATGCTCAGAGCATAAATAGGAGAAAGACTTGGCCATCCAGTTCTTTCGGGTTTTCTGGACCTGCTTCTCCCATGTGTGGAACTCATCTGGATCCCTAGGAAATCTGAACATTGAGACATTCTGCCCGCTGAACTTCCCACAGCCATTAGCAACGCAGCGGCTTGGCATTGCCGTTGGTTCTTGTATACTTTGCCAAGCAGCCTGGCCCAGATAATTATTATATGACTACCTGTCTCTCTACTTTAATGGGTCTCTTTCGTTGCTGCAAGCATATAAACAAAACAAAAGCTCCAAGAAACATCAGAGAGGGTTGTTTCAGAATTACGAAAATTTAAAACAAAAGTTTGAACATTATCATGTGCGAAAAGACAACTCTTCTCTCTTGTATGCTTCTGCAATGAATCTGCATGTAATGGCTTGCTGGATAGCGGTTGGTTTGCTTCTCGTGAATAGCACGTTATCGCCATCATCCGGGCTGGAGTGCAGAATATCTTTCCAAAATTACTTTTTAAAAAACCTCAGGAAACTTGCATATCTATGATTGTTATGAATTATCAGTACGTTTTAACACCACGTATCAATCAAAAGATTATATTTGTATGTCAAATATGAATATGAGATGAATCTTATTTGATAAAGTGCGTAGACAGGGGTTCCATGGTGTAATGGTTAGCACTCTGGACTCTGAATCCAGCGATCCGAGTTCAAATCTCGGTGGAACCTGAGTTTTCTTCAAGGGATAGTTCACCCTAGTAATGACAATTGTGTCATGAACTTACTCGCTCTCTAGTTGTAACAAACCTTTATAAATTTCTTTGTTTAAGTGGATCACAGAGAAAGATATTTGGACGAATGCTTGTAACCCAACAGTTCTTGGATCCCATTAACTAATATAGTAGGAAAAATGACAATGGTAGTCAAAAGTGCCCCAGAACTGTTTACTGTCCTACATTCTTCATAAAGTAATTATTCATACTATGGTAGTCAATGGTGGCCAAGAACTGTCTCGTTATAAGCATTCTTCCAATATCTTTCTCTGTGTTCATAAGAACAAAGAAATGTATACAGGTACAGATTAACTCGAAGGTGAGTAAATGATGACAGATTTTGGGGGGGGTGAACTGTTCCTTTAATGCCCAACGGAACAAGAAGGATTAAGTTAGGTTAATTTTTATTTATCCTGTGCCTTTTTAAAAATAAATGCTATTTATTGAAACTTTGAGGAAAATTGTGCCATAGTACATAGTTAAAACGTATTTGACAAGAAAATCTCCAAGGCCATTAAAATTCTCCAATCAAGGCCATTAAAATTGTAGGCCTATTAAAAAAAATATCACACGACTATAGCTGACTGAATGAGATATTTAATAAACAAAACAAAAAAAGAAACAAAATGAGCACTAAACCAAATGTATATTTATAATAATCTACAAAAGTACTAAACTAAAAATGGACTGTACCTGTAATAATAGCTTCCCCTTCCTGCCCAATTGGAATAGGTCAGTGAAGATGTAAAAATCATCCTTGATGTGTATGAAGGGTGAATCCAACTTGCAAATAAAGATGTTGTTAAAATGGTTCATTACTTATTGGCAGATGTTTAATAAAAAGAGTACATTAAAAACAAGTTGTGTTGACAAAGGTGTCCCAGTCTGTGAAAACCCAGCTAAAGAGATGTCTAGGGCTATTAATGAGGCCATCTCAAAATTGATATCATAATTAAATTAACGGTTGAAATTTTTTAAATTATTGTTATATCATAATTCCATTTTGAGACTAAAACCTGGTTTTCAAAGACTGGATAACAAATATTACTTATATCCTATGTATGCTTTGGTGTTTTAATTTTTCTTAGTTTAGTGATAATGAAACAATGATTTTAACCAGACATAACACTATAGTTTGTGGTAGTGTTGTAGTAGTCGAGACCAGTCTTGGGCATATTTTTTTGATGGTCCGTCTTGGTCTTGTCTCAGTCTCGACTGTCTTTGGTCTCAACCTTGTCTTGATCTCAGACTCAGACTTAGTCTCTGGATTTTATTTCAAGTCTGTTCAAGACCTAATTTATACTAAATTGCTGGTGCATTTTCTGATTTATGTGTTAACATCATTAATGTGATTGGATGTAAAACTTCTGATTCACTGAAAAAAGGTTTTCATTCAACCAATTAAAACAATTTAGGGTAAGGATTCACATCTATATTTTATAACTTGAGCCAATGTTCATTGGCTGAAGTTATAAATCATAGATGTGAATCCTTAACCTAAAAATTTTTATTGGTTGAATGAAAACCCTTTTTATGTGTTTAAAAAGCATTTTATTTCTTTTGTTACTTTTTGGTTTTGTTACTGTTGTGTCGGAATAGATACGAACACTGTGATTATGACTTTTTAGTGTTATATGTTTTAGATGAATTTTAGGAGCGCTGGTCTTGGTCTTGACTTAGTCTCGGCCTATGCTGGTAGCTGAAGGAAGAAAGACGAACAAAGTGGAGTCACCGTACTCTCATGTTGCCAGACTTTAGACTATAAGCATAAAACCTGGTTCAGTTTCCATTATACACAAAACCACAAAAGGTTTGTCTGTCAAATATGAATCACAAAATACTGTCAGTCCTAAGAGACTCAAAAACAAAGTGGAATATTCAGTTCTGGTTGTGAATAATACGTCTGACTCAAAATTGACTCAGTCACTATAAGAAACTTGTTTATAGATTTGTTTTCAGATGAACAGGGGCATCCCTCACATCACATATCATTATTTGTACCTTTATTGCAAGGAAGGTTTTCAGTGTAGTAAAGTTGGATGATGACTCTACTGTGGCCAAAAGACAGCATGAGGCTCCTCTAAATTGAAAAATCTCTTGGGTGGAGATTATCTTTAATAATATGCGAAAAGCATATGTTATAGGCAATTGGGATGCACAAAACCTCACAGTGAATCAGTAATTGGCAAAGTGAACCTCACAGTGAATCAGCTAAGACTCTAGCAAGTTTAGGTGTTAACAGCCATCCAACACAATTTATCACCTGAAATTAACAAATTCAGTAGGCCAATATAAAGTTATTATACTTTTGTAAAAACAAACTGAAGCATAGAATGTTGCATCCATACTGTATGTAAAAAAAGATTTTCTATCAACCCAAAAGTATGTGTATTTTACACTGTGCAATTCATAAAACGGCAAATCAAAGTAAATTCTTTTAAAAATTAAAAATATTGCCTTAAAAATATAATTTATAACCGGTTTTCTCATCAGAACGTCCTTTTGTATTCTATTTTATATAGGACTGGGTATCATTTGAATTTTATCAATTCTGATTCTGCTTATGGATTCCGATTCTTGTAAAACGTTTTTTTCATTTACATCAACCTGTGTGGTTATTTAGCCTGCTTATTGACTGCTTATTTAAAAATATTTATTCATGTCAGCGTTTTAACAATAAAGTTAAAGTGACATTAGCTAATGTATAACCATTGTAATGTATAAATATAGTAAGTGTGGCAACCATGTTTTGTCGTAATTATTACAATTTGTAATGTATTGCCATAGTTTAACTACAAATATCATTGTTAAACTATAGTTAATGAAACCATGGCAAATTTGTGGTTGCTGTATATTAACTATGGTTACTATAGTAAAAATGTGTTTAATTTTAATGAGATGTCAAGGGCTTAACACATTACCACATTCATATTTATGTCTGAAAATGGGCACAAAGGAATTGATAAAAGGAATTAATATTTTAATTTGATATCAATCCTAATCTTAAGGATCCAATTCCAGAATTGGAATTTATTTTCATTCACAACCCTAGTTTTATTTTAATACATAC
Source organism: Triplophysa rosa (assembly GCF_024868665.1). Classification (NCBI taxonomy): domain Eukaryota; kingdom Metazoa; phylum Chordata; class Actinopteri; order Cypriniformes; family Nemacheilidae; genus Triplophysa; species Triplophysa rosa. Next base: position 12,833,676 of record NC_079907.1, on the reverse strand, counting down.
TTACTTAAATGTTGTTGCAGCGAACAATGTTCTTAAGTGCATTCATGTAAATCTAGTGTAGGCTTATGTTTAAATGTACAGATGTAAAATTCTATCAATATGAACATTGGAATGTAAGGGGGGTTTCAGTCTTTATTGTACTTAGGAGTTTGAAGTTATAGAATACTAAGTAAAAAAATATTTTTTAAAATTATGTATATAATTTGGAACATGATTTTGAACGAGTACCTCAAAATAAAACATTTAATTCCCATTTGATTGCAATAAGACCCTACGATCATCTGCCATACAACCTGACTCGAAAAGACACGGCAAGCAGGCAAATTATTTTAAATACACGATCGGTCAACTATTAGATGGGACCAGACGAGTTCCTCTAGAGCTGCTGCAAGTGTCTTTCTATCCTTTCTTGCCGAGCCGACTCCCCCTACCTCCTCCTCCGCTTGCAGAATTGTATAAAGAACAAAAATCGGGCTGGGAGGGGGGTTGATACGCCGAAGCTGAAATCGAGAGGCGAACCCAGGAAAGAGGAGTATTTTGTACACGGGACTTTCCCCCCCTTCGTCCCTAAAAAGGAGGGGGAAAAGTCATATTTTTAAAAGCGTTATTTTTAAAACCGAGGATTACAAATAGGCTTAGGCGCCTATCTCTGGGGATATATATTTTAATTCGTTAAAAAATATGGCCGAGAACGTTCTGGACTCTGGCCCGCCTTCAGCCAAGAGGCCTAAACTGTCCTCCCCGGCGCTCTCTGCTTCAGCCAGCGATGGAAACGGTAAATATTGCAAAATCTTTTAATTTCTCACGAGACCGATCTATTTGATTCATATATTTCTGAGCGTTTTGTATATGCCCGTGCACACCCAAGTCTAGAAGTGGGACATTTGTTTTCATTTTTTATTTTGTCACAGGCTAGCGAGCCTAGGCTAGTCTGGGAAGCTAACGTCGTCGGATCCGCACGAGAACTAGCTTTAGCTTGTCATTTCAGCTCGCGCTAAAGCGGCTAATGGTTAGCATTAGCGTTTCTCTCGTCGCTCAGACGGGATCCACTCACAGCGGTGGACTACACACGCTTTCCCTCAAACAGTGATTGTGCTTGTTGTCATCTGGTGTAAATATATAACTGATGGCTGCGAATAACACACGGTGTATTTAAGGTGAAACTAGATCTAAGATGAAAATAAAAGTGAAGTCAAACGTTACCGTGAAACGCTTGTTTCGTTTTACATTTTGCTTGCAAACACTTTGGATCAGTTCTTTATAATAGTGGAAATGGACAGAGTGACCTTTTTGCAATTGAAAAACTGAAATTACTCCAAAAAATTAGATTTAAGCATTTGATCAAGATTCTTTTTACCGATATTAGACAACGATTCACATGAATTAGCTTGGCTGCCCGACTGTGACTCAATCAACTTCAAAACTTTCTGACTGTTCTTCAATACAATTGTTTTTACAAACTGCTCGTGTGCAACGAACACAAACTTCGGCCTTTTAATAACTCCTTGAGTTTTTCAGAAAGTGTCGTGCTCTTTTTTTATCATTAATAAATGTGATTATTTTTTGTTAGCTAGCTGGTCAGCTAATAACAGACTGATGCTGAAGGCCCGCACAACTCTTCTCTCTGCCATTGTTAACGTTAGCTAGATGCGTATCAATCCATTCCTCATTAATATAAAGTGTGGAGATTTATTCATAGATTAAGCAGAGTTTATAAGCTTTTTGAAACCCTATTTATATACCGTAAATAAAAGAGACGTCACGTTTGCGTGTTTTAGAGAATACAAATTGTACTTGTCTTGAGTTAGCTTGTTGGCTCAAATAGCCCTTCGTGTGTCGGTCATTTTTTTTCTCGGATCTTGATTTCCATTGTTTAGCCATAACACATCTGACGAGTCTGTCTCTTAAAAACAAATAGTAAAACTCATATAAAGTCCAAGTGTTGCGAGTTATAATTATGTAGGTTAAATGTTTTATTGTTTAGTAAAGGTTGCTTGTTAAGGGGCTCTTGTTAAATGCAGAGACTGATGTGTTCTTCAAAGACGAAGTACGGTCCTTTGTTGATGTATCTGTGTCTTTCGACCTTTTGTTCTTCGAATTAGATTTAATCCCCATAAAATATATTTTTTAAATTTACACAATTGCGTGCATTTACAAACCATAACACATTACAGATTGGTTGGTGTATAACTCGTTCAGCATCCAATTGTTTTGTATGAGGAGTGCATGTGTGGTCCCCACAACATCTGCTGCACTTTATTTCAAGAGCAGCAGAATTTTCTTGAGTATATAAAATATTTCTACTGTACAATTTTGACAGAGAGGACCAGAGTATGTAATAATATTATTCGGAAGAGGGTGTTAAATGTTGTGGACTGGTTAGTTTTCACACTTTGTAGTGGATGTACAGTAGCCAATATGTCAGTGTGAGTCAATTTAAATTATTAGAGAATAGCATTTTTGTCTGTAAATGTCATCGTCTGCGTTTGCCAGTATTTTAGTAGTAAACATGTCAACACTTTGTGTGATGATTTGCATGTAGGCCTACTCATGTCATTTCAGGCTAGCTGTTAAACAACAGTTGGCATTATGGTATTCCTTAATAAACTGTTATATTGTAAATGTGACTGTGAGAGTGTTTGGTACTTCATTTTGATAAATTGATTGACAGCTTGGAGTGATAGAGAGGGATAAAAGGATGCAGCCCTTCCATTTTACACTGCTACCAGTTTTGAGATGCACAGAAGACAAACACAACATAAACTGTTTCCACAGCATTGTTTTAAAGTGGTCACAGTGGTCTTTTGGCCTCATACTGAATGGTGAATCACTATTAAAGGCTCTTTGGAAGCTAGTTGCTAGATTTTCAGATCTTAACAGAGTTTAAAGCAGTGAGGAGACCTCAGAATTATTATTCTCCTCTATGAATACACACAGTTGATGATTTGGCCGTAGACAACACATCTGCTTTTCTTAATATAACAGTAAACATGGAAAAAATAGAAAAAAAGCACAAAAATATGCACAAAATTAAAGTTTTTTAATTTCACTGTGCAAAATTCCCCAGCAGAGTTATTATAGTTTTGATTTTAGTTTTATTCATATTTTAAATTAGCCCTTGGTTTTAGAATTTTAGTTTTTGTGTTAATTTTAGTTAATGTTTTAGCAATTTTAGTATATGCTTTTGTCATTTTATAATTTATGTTCCTACATATTAATTGTACATGCATATATTGTTTATTATTATATTTATAGTGCTTTAAACTTATTTCAGTTCATTGTTTGAGGCAACATTTCAATTTCTACTGTAGTTAAGTTATTCCAAAGAATTTTAGGCCAATATTTTATTTCATTTGAATGAACAGAAACGTTTTTAAAGTTTACATTTTAGTAAACTAAAATAACCTTGTTCCCCAGACAAGAAATGTAGCAGAAAATCACAAAAGACTTAAGAAGAAAATAAATATTTAGGATGATTGGCAATATTTAGGATAAACATTACAGGACATTATAAATGCATTTGTACTCTTTTCCATAGTTGTAGAAGAAGTCCATCTTTTTTTCAATGCTCCACTTTTGTGACATGTTTGTGGCTGCCATTTTCAGCTATAAAACCACGCAATATCAGGTTGGTGAAGCTTGCTCGCTTTCATTGGCTAATTCGGGTATCCCATCAGAGGCAACCCAGTCAACAGTCATAAAAATATCCATGTTTGATATGTATGAAAGTGAAGTAAAAATAGTAATGATTTTTTGACCAATAAGTGGTTATGTCCTGATGTCAAAGACTGACCTTGAATCTGTAGACCATCAAATAATAAAATTAATTCTCATCATAAACCCCTCACCTAAATTCCCTCATTTTCTGCTTTCTGTAGACTTCGGCTCGCTGTTTGACTTGGAGCACGACCTCCCAGATGAGCTTATTAGTACGTCGGAGTTGAATTTGGCCAATGGAGGAGACCTCAGTCAGCTGCACACCAGTTTGGGTGGTGGGGGTGGGGCTGTTGGAGGAGTCATGTCCAGCGGCCAGGATGCAGCAGCCAAGCACCAGCAGCTCTCAGAACTCCTCCGGCACGTATCCACACCTGGAGCGCAACAGCAGCAGCAGGGAGCAATGGGCAGCCCAGCTGGAACCTCAATTTTTGGGAACGTGAAGGCTTCTCCAGGTCCCCAGGGCATGGGCACACAAGGGCAGCAACATCTTTCCCCTCAACAGGCCACACTTATGCAGCAGCAGATGGCAGGGATGGTGGGCAATATGAACAGAAATATGCTCGGACCTCAGAAAGGAAATGGACAGCAACAGGCAGGAGGGCCCTCTCCCCAGCCTCAAAGCATGCTGGGGGGGCAGATGATGAATGGTTCACCCAGAATGGGACATCATAACCCGGGCATGGGCGGCAACGGTAACCTGTTAGCAGAGGCTCTTCAGCAGCAGCAGACCACGGGTGGTCAGGGTGGTCTCAGGGCTCAGCAGCCCGGAGCGATGAACAAGGTAAAATGGTGCCATCTGTAGAAATGTTTTATGTGTCTGAAAAGCGTTCTTATTTTCCTCTGTGTATTTGTAACAGATGGGGATGAATGCAGGTTCAGGCCCCTATGGAGGCTCATACGGTCAGCCTGCCAGTCAGGGTCTTGGTGTTACAGGGCTGGCCCCTCAGCTCCAGAACAAACCAGGTCTGCCCAACAGTTCGGTCCAGTTTAACCTCGATAAGAAACCTCAGCCTATGCAAGGCATACCTGGCATGGTTCGTAATGAATCTACTCTTTGAGATATTTAGCTTGAAGCTATGCAATTCGAATAGTAGCATTTATCATGTTCACTGTAAACTCCATCTCTACTGCAGGCATCTCAGCCTTCCCCTGCAGGCGCTGCTGGAGTCGCAGGAGCATCCGGCATGCTGCCCAACACTCAAGGAACTCTCGGGCCTGGAGCAGCTGCCTCAGCAGTGACCGCAGGAGCAGTGGGTGGTGTGCCTCCAGCAGCCGACCCAGAAAAACGCAAACTCATACAGCAGCAGCTGGTGCTTCTGCTCCACGCCCACAAGTGCCAGCGACGAGAGCAAGCCAATGGGGAAGTACGGCAGTGCAACCTGCCCCACTGTCGTACCATGAAGAACGTCCTCAACCACATGACGCACTGCCAGGCTGGCAAGTCTTGCCAAGGTAAGTGTATGAACTGTTTTGTTGCTCTGCCAATCAACTATTACCAATGCTGGGTTTGTTCACTTTTCTTACTGTTACTCTGTATTTCAGTGGCACACTGTGCCTCATCCAGACAGATAATCTCTCACTGGAAGAACTGTACGCGGCACGACTGCCCTGTGTGTTTGCCTTTGAAAAACGCAGGTGACAAGAGGAATCAGCAGAGTAAGTGTGTGTGTTCCTACCAAAGATAAAGATTTATGCATATCACTCATTTATTTAAATATTGAAGGTTGTATGTACATTTATGATGATATTGTTGTAATCATGAAGGGAATGTTGACCCAAAAATATAATTATGCCATTTATTCATGCTTATGTTGCTCAAAACCTGCATTATCTTTTTCTTCTGTGGGACACAAAAGAAGATATTTTGAGAAATGTGTAAGGTTTTGTGACCATACAATGAAAGACAATGTGGGTCAATGTTGTTTGGTTAGCAATGTTCTTAAAAAAAAATTGCAGAAGAAACTGGTTTTGAATGACATGAGGGTGAATAAATGATGAATATACTGCTTTAAACCCTTTTTTCATCAATGCTTTCATTTCAACTATTTTGCTACATACATTTAAACAATTGTATTACTATCTTTACTTTGCTGTTGTATTAAAAGTCATGCCTATTTTGGTTTAATTCTGCTTTGTTGTTCATCTCAGGTCTCTTGAGCTCTGCAGGTGTAGGATTAAGTAATGCTTTGGGTAACGTGACCGGTGGCCCACCCAGTGCCTCCAATCTCAACACTCCTGGGCAGATTGACCCCAGCTCCATTGAGCGAGCTTACGCAGCTCTGGGCCTCACATACCAGGGAAACCAGGCACCCACCCAGGCTGTTCAGCAAGCATCACGGACACTGAACACCATGGGTAATGACAGAAGCGTCACTATTCAATACCACAGTCACACAAAAGTGGGATTCATTTTAAGTTTTGTTGTGTTAGTTATTTATCAAACTCAGTAAAATAATGTTTTCTCATCTTATATCAGGATCGAATCCCATTGGAGTAAATGGGGCAGTGGGCGGTCAGTCTCAGAATCAGCAGTCAAACCTCCTGCAGGACACAATGTTACATCTGAACTCTCAGAGGTTAGCAGTCTCTTTGTAACTGCTGTTGTTGCGTTAATTTACTACAAGTTAATGTACAAATGGAGAAAGGTTCTCATTTGTCTCCATCACACTTCCTTCCCCAGTCTGATGAATGACAATCCTTTGGGGTCTATGCCTGTGGCCAACCCACCTGCCAGTGTTGGCATGAGGAAGAGCTGGCACGAGGACATCACCCAGGATCTGCGCAACCACCTGGTGCACAAACTGTAAGTCATGTATGCTTTGTAAAAAACATGCCTGAAAAAGCAAAAGAAAAATTAACCATTGTTATAAGCGTCAAGAAAAGTTGAAAGGACGTGCATCCAATTGATCAAACACCGTTCTTTATAATTTCCTTGTGCTTTGTTCCTTCTTTCAGAGTACAGGCCATTTTTCCAACTCCAGACCCAGCTGCACTGAAGGACCGGCGCATGGAGAATCTAGTGGCCTATGCACGTAAAGTCGAGGGGGATATGTATGAGTCTGCTAACAGCAGGGTAAGAATACTGTCCTTCTGTTTAATCAAGATATATTTTTTATTTTTATAGTGGCAGGTTTATATGCCGCATCATACATTTTAGGCGGAGTATTACCACCTGCTTGCTGAGAAGATCTACAAGATCCAAAAGGAACTTGAAGAGAAACGAAGGACACGGTTACAGAAGCAGGGCATGATGCCCACACAGCCTGGAATGCCTCCCACTGGCCTGCAGCAAGGTCCTGCTGGGATAGGTCAGCCAGGGGCACCCACAGGACTGCCACATAGTGAGTACTGAATCTCAAAAGATGGCATCACTGATTGTTTTTTTGTTTACTTTTTTTTTTAAAGAGGCTTTTGGAGTGTCAGCTTATTTCTTTCTTTCTGTTTTAATTAGATGGTCCTCTCTCAGATCCTTCTATGGTGAGGCCTACAGGATCAAACCAGATGATGAACAGGATGCAGAATTCTGCTGGTTTGTATTTTTCCATCATATGTTAATATCTTGTGCCACCCCAATCAAACATAAATATTGTAGTGTATTTCGGGGAAACTATAAAACTATTAAACTATATACATATAATTAATGGTGTAATAAAAAGGTTTCAGAGTCCTGATGAGTTCACAGCGAGCGGGTGAGTCCGTCGGATTCTTTCTTAGAGCCGGATTGGCTGACGAAGGTAGAACGAACTTAGCCGAAGCAAACTGCCAGAAGAAGCTGTCTCCGAGGAGAGAGACAGGTCTCGAGAGGGTGCATGAACACGAGCGAGCGAACACACACAAGCGAGCGCTGTTTCCTCCGTGCACAGATGTTTTAACCCTGGGGGCGTCACGCCTCTCCAAGGTGGGCGATCCAATGTGATATGCTTTTGGGCGCGAAAACATGTTTCTTTGTCCGGCACACTAACTCATTTGCATTTATGGTCGCCTTGGAGTTTGGCGCAGGAATAGTCTTGGAATAAAATAAAATGAGTATGGTATAAAATACATTACTGGGCTATACACCATATTCTAAGAAATGAAGAGGGAAACATTTAGATATGAAACATGAAAGGATTATAATTACATTGACCTGTAGTTTGTACAAGAATGTAAATATACACAGAATACCAGTAAGCACACATGCCTTTGAGGTTATAGGTGAAGGAGAATAACATGGGGACAAGCATACAATGTGGGGATACATGTATATACACTTTAAACCAGTCTTTTGTGGCTAAGGAAAGAGAAAGAGACATTCTTTTGGAAGAATTTGAGGCTCTCAGTCCCTGGGGGCCACATGGCTTTTCTCACTTTGGTGAACAGCCCTGTCCCCCCCCAAGAACCTCCTTTGAAGTCCAGGGAAGAGTATTGGAATCTGTCCTGGTCAGTGATGAAGGTGTTCAGATAGGGCAGTTGGACCAGACTCGTTGGTGCCTGGTTGAAGCTTGTTGTGTTTTACGATCCCAAATGGTAACCTTTGATCCGACCAGACCCTACATCCCCCCCTTCCGGACGACGGGGTTCACGTAGAAGCTTAGACGGACGATGGTTGTTTGGATCGAAATGGTCAAGGTAACAGGTGGGTCTTACTGGTCCTCAGTGCTGTGGCGCCCTGGCAGTGGGTCAATCTCGGGGCGTCTTGTCGGATGCTCGGCTCAAGCACCAGTGTCGTCATACTGTTCCCGGCTGGCGATAAACTCCCTTGCCTCTATGTGACAGGCCTAGCATTGTCACGCGGTTGGGCGCCCTCTTGAGTCAGCTCTGGGTAGTGTTCAGAGACAGGGAGAATAACAGGATTTTTAACAGTCTTTTCAGAGGCAGTCTTGTGCTTAACATAGGCCTTATGGGCTAGGTCCTGCATCTGTTGAGTGGTCATGGTGTGGGGTCATGTTTTAACTCCTAAGTGGTGACTCACACTAGGATGCATGTTACGCAGGAAAAGAGTTCTAAAGTTAAAATCCTCCTCCATTTCTGGCTCATTTCTGGCCCCAAAGTAGGTTCGTCTCAGTCTGCTATAATAGGCCTGTGGGGTTTCGAGATGGCCCTGTTTAAGGTCCATGGCAGCAACCAGTCCCTGTTCAGACTCTGGGTCTGAAAACTCCTTTATTAGAGCTTGCTGCAGTTGCTTGTAATCCCCTTTGACAGTGTCTGACTGCCGGTCCAGGAAGCTGCGCACCTCGCGGCTGGAGGTTATGCTGAGCAAGTACAGACTGTCTCTGGTGGAAACATTTGCCCTGGTTTCCAAATGAAAGTCAATATCCTGCAGGTAGGCGTGTACGTCGTGTCCTCCTGCAGGGTTTGGGATAAACGTGGGGATCTTTCTGGCCAGCTTGTCAAGGTCCTTGGGAGCCATGCCGTGGGTCGTTGTAGGGGTTCTCTGGAGATGCTCCCATCCCTCAGTGGCGGTTAGAGACTCTTGGACGCTGGCAGGTGATGCTTTAAACAGCGGGTTACCAGCTTTCCCTTTCTCGGATGATGCTTGGCTGGGAAGTCTGGTCCTCCTTGTCGGGGGAAGTTCAATGGTGTCTTTTCCCCCCTTTTGTTCTGCCTTAAATTGATAGGCGTAGGTTAGTTCTCTCTGCACTGTATCAATTTCAGCTTTGAGCTGGTCTCGTTGCTGGGCCAAGGCTTGGGCTTCAGCTCGGGCTGCTTGAAAGTGTCTTTCGAAGGCTTTGGCTTTCGCCTCTCTCTCTTTCAGTTTGGTTTCAGCCCGTTTTAAAAGAGTCTCTGCTTCTTGGAGCTTGTATTGCAGGTCCTCGCAGGCCTGCTTTTCCAACCGTTCTCTGTGCTTGGCGTCTGTACGGAGGTCAGTCAAAGTATCCTGTAGCCTTTTCACCTCCTCCTTTAGCTCTAGGTGCCGCTCATCCGTTGCCGGCTTCTGGGCCTCCAGGGTCAGTTGATCTAGGCGATTCTGGGCGTATGTCTGGTTCCTGCGAGCCTCCTCAGCCTGAAGCTTTAGTGCTACTGTGTCTTGCTTCAGGAGGGTAACGTTTCCGTCGCTCAGCTTCAACTGGACGATGAGGTTGTGGGCAAGGGCCCCGATGATCCTGGCCAGCTCCTTGTGGGTGTAGCTCTGTGTTGGATCGTGGGCCATCAGCCGGTTCAAGTCGTCATCCAGCTGCTCACGGGTCAGGTCCTGTAGGTCCCTGGTCGCCTCGGGCAGGAGGGCCTCCGTCATCGCGCTCTGCCAGGCCTCTAGCTGGTCCCAGTGCGTGGCAGGGCTGGATGATCTGGACATGCTGGCGCATTGGGAGCAAAGAAGTGCACAAAGGGCCAATGCAAGTTCCTACAAGTTTAGTGAGCTCTATAGCACTTATATGTCATGTGTTGTGCAGCTAACTGGGGTGAACAGTCAGTGGCACAACTTAAACACCTATTTATCCTGACGGTGAATTGGCAGGGTGGATAGTAGGTGTGTATGTGGGTACAGAGAAAGAGTCTGAGCAAATGTGTCGATGGGTTGAAACTTAAGGGGTCATTCTAATGACTGGGGTAGTTTACTTCATCAACATATTACTGAGAATTCCCTGATGGCTCATGCAGATTCAGTCTTCTAGAAAACTAAAGGTAAAACAGGAAAGGATTAAATCAATAACAAAACAAAAATAGAGCAATAGAAAAGGGAACAGAGAGGGTTGCCTTACTTGGCTCAGCTGGTTGGCAACACTAGAGTTATGACGGGGCCTGCAGGTAGGAGGCGCTATGGTGTTATATAGCCTAGGGAGGCAGCTAAGCTCAAAACAACAGGGCCAAACTAAACAGTTTAAAGCAGGGAAAGGGAGCGTTCCTGCTTCTCTTTCCACCTATAGCAACTCCGTAGGGGCTGTACCTTATTTAATAGACCTGGGCGTGAAGTGAGGGCCTCCAGGTGGGTCCCAGTAAAGCGGGTCCAACTCTCCGGCCTTTCTGGACACACAGCTGCAGACACCTCAGATCCCTTGCCCTACATGCCACTCCGGTGCGACCACACAAACAGTCACAACTCTCAGCCCACCCTGGCAGCACCTAGTGAGTAACCGACTGACGGGCACAGAGAAAATTGGGGTTTTACCCGGGGGTGCCACTCGCAACAGACATAGCCCATAGGCTTTTCTTCCCGCTAAGTGGCACTTTCCGGCGTTATATACCCCAAAATTGCTGCAGTGCACCAGCCAGCGCTATTGGTCCCCACTCGTACCGGAGTGCCAGTGGCTGAAGTCTCTCTGCGTGCCGTCACCTAGAGTGAGGGGAATGAGGTATCCAAGGCTATCCGCCGCCAGTGCCAGGCATGCCAGGACAGCCAAATCCGCCCACCAGATACCACTGAGGAGAGAGCTGTCACTTCACTACCCAGGTGCCCTAGAGGAAGTGCTACCTACAGTATAGGGAAACACAAAGGCTGAACATGGCTAGGGTTAATGGCATAGCTGGAAATAACCCGGAAGTGCAAACTAAAAGGTCAAAAAAACTTTAATTAATTCACTTGGCTCGCAAATTTTTAAAATCAAATTGAATTAATTATGTTCCTAGGAAGGGAGCAGTATAGGGAATAATGAGGAATGAAACAAACGAAACCTACAATATTGAAATAACTGAAAACAAAATGAAAAACACGTAACCCGAAAACTAATTATTATTATAATAATAATAATTAATTAAACTGAAAATAAGAATCAAAAAGTAAATGAACAAAATAAACTGAGAAATCAAAACAACAAAAACGGAAATGATAGAAGTTAAAGAGGGAAGAGACTGACTGGGAAGTCAGGGAGGACGGGGTGGAGTTAGGAAAGTGTTAGACACTTACAACACACTGCCCTCTGGTGTTAGTGAGATGTAACACCCTACCCTAGACGTCCACGTGATTACGTCTTCCGTCTAACTCTCGTTTTAAACAAAGACTTTAACAATCACTTCAATTTGCACACTCCAGCGGAAATTGCTGTTGACAAGAATTTACATCGAAAATGACGTCAAAACACAGGTCAAATAATGAAATTCAAACTGGGTCTACAAGAAAATGATGTTACAGCATTTGACGTCAAATTGACATAAATTCAAATCTAATTGCCTGCTGGGAAGCATCACAGATGTTGACGTTTGATCTCGGCGGATCCGAGTTCCATGTCAGTTCGCTATATGCCCTGACGCACGGCAGGATCTCTTCGCTGCCCAAACACTGAGTTAAAACACACAGTAACACACAAAACAAACACAACGGGATTTCTTTGCCATCGTACAATTAACTTGATCAAGATTTTAATAACACTCCCCTTTAAACGGTCGTCATCTACTATTTAACTATACAATATACAGTAAAGTACATATACAGTGAGAACAGTTTCCTTCCGCCTCGTCTGCTCAAAGAGGAAATAAGAAAGCACGCATTAGGTAGCTAGTCTAATGGTTCAACTTCGGGAAGCGGTGTATAGTAGTTGAAAGACATTGGAACACGCAATGCATCAATCTAAGTTACACAAAATTCGGCCTTATACACGAAATAGGGAGGAAATTCGCTCCACTATTTCCTTCGCGCTAACAAGAGGGTTTCTTTGCTTAGATTAGGGCGGTCAACGATATCGGGACTCACTATAAAAGATTTCTTCATTTTATAGGGTCACATTCAAAATTGCAGTTAACTTAACCATCATTAACAGTGACTGGGGCTTCGTGGATAGGAACTCAAAGGCTATTTCGGCGCAGTAACTTAAAGAGCGAGTTTGAGTCTCGCTCAGCGCGCATTACACTCAAATGCAAACACAACTGAACTGACACTGGGCTTTGCTCACAAACAACGTTTAAAACTGCCCGGCGCATTCTCCACCAATATATGTAGTGTATTTCGGGGAAACTATGAGTTAAACCACAGTAACATACGTATAATTAATGGTGATTAACCATTAACTATTTTATACACTTTACCTGATGCAGCAGAATTAATAATAGCGACAGACTAAATGTACTCATCCAGCGAGTGATCAGCAGATCGTATATTAACTCAAGGAAATATTACTTTCCTGGCCTTGGAAAAACAATATTCTTACTGCAGTACAGTACCACTTCAGAAATCTTAACCAAATCAAGCAGTTTAAGTGACGTTGATATGTGATAAGTAAACACAGAAACAATTCGAGCGTGGATACAAATGCGGTTTTATTTACTACACTAAAGGGGAAATAAAACCAACTAACTAACGAAGACCAAACAATAACAAACAAACATACAACGTAAAAGCAGTAAAGAATGAAAGAAATAGACAAAGCAAAGAGTGGCAGTATTAAATCAGCTATTCGCATCTGCATAAACCATCAAGGACAATCTCCTTATTTAAAAAGGGCAAAGCTTAAGCGCAGCTATTTAGAAATAGATCAGATACTTGCATTGGCTTCCTGGTTGTGCTGGGACAAGTTCTGCTGCGCGTGCAAAAAGGTTTCAGAGTCCTGATGAGTTCAAAGCAAGCGGGTGAGTCCGTCGGATTCTTTCTTGGAGCCGGATTGGCTGACGAAGGTAGAACGAATTTAGCCGAAGCAAACTGCTGGAAGAAGCTGTCTCCGAGGAGAGAGACAGGTCTCGAGAGGGTGCACAAACACGAGCGAGCGAACACGAGTGAGCGCGAACACATACAAGCGAGCGCTGTTTCCTCTGTGCACAGATGTTTTAACCCTGGGGCGTCACGCCCCTCCAAGGTGGGCGATCCAATGTGATGAGATGCTTTTGGGCGTGAAAACATGTTTCTTTGTCCGGCACACTAACTCATTTCCATTTATGGTCGCCTGGGAGTTTGGAGCAGGAATAGTCTTGGAATAAAATAAAATGAGTATGGTATAAAATACATTACTGGGCTATACACAGGGATGCACATAAGTGGTGCGCATGTGCGACCAAAATTAAAAATGCGCTCTGTAAATAAGTTTAGAACGCTCATTTGCGTACTGACATGGTTGAAACCTTTTGATGCACAATCACTGTTTTAGACCGACTAAATGTAATACTGGATAAGATTTCCGTTTGTACTGAATGCTGCCAAATCTACTGATATGTCGTTTGTTCCCGTTGATAAACGGGACCTGGGTTTAAATGATGAAAAACGGAGTATTGGTAGCTCTGCCTTTATTTGTTCTGCTTTCGTTACTAGAGAAGAAAAGTAAAAACTTAAATTTAAGTAGTAAAAAGTAACTACTTTTTTACTTTTATTTTTAATAGGTAAATATAATTTGTCACACTATGTGCAATGTGAGCACCAAACCAAATCTCCAGGTGCTCTCTTGAGAACCAGATAGAAAAACCTATGTGCACCCCTGGCTATACACCATATTCTAAGAAATGAAGAGGGAAACATTTAGATATGAAACATGAAAGGATTATAATTACATTGACCTGTAGTTTGTACAAGAATGTAAATATACACAGAATACCACTAAGCACACATGCCTTTGAGGTTATAGGTGAAGGAGAATAACATGGGGACAAGCATACAATGTGGGGATACATGTATATACACTTTAAACCAGTCTTTTGTGGCTAAGGAAAGAGAAAGAGACATTCTTTTGGAAGAATTTGAGGCTCTCAGTCCCTGGGGGCCACATGGCTTTTCTCACTTTGGTGAACAGCCCTGTCCCCCCCAAGAACCTTCTTTGACGTCCAGGGGAGAGTATTGGAATCTGTCCTGGTCAGTGATGAAGGTGTTGAGATAGGGCAGTTGGACCAGACTCGTTGGTGCCTGGTTGAAGCTTGTTGTGTTTTACGATCCCAAATGGTAACCTTTGATCCGACCAGACCCTACAATATGAAAAATCATTTTCTGTCCTTTGTAGGGATGAATCCATTCAACCATATGGGAATGCAAAACATGAGCCAGAGATCTACACCACCTCTTCAAATCAGTACGCCTCTTAACCAGGTCAGTGTGTTCTGTGTGTGTTCGCAGTGCAGAAAGTAAAATCTGTGAGCATGTTTCTGAATGTTTTAACTGTTTCAGGTGAACATGGGCACTGGGAGGATGCCACAGCCGAATGTTACACAGATGCAGAATCAGTACATGCCTACTGGACAGTTCCCAGGTTCCAGTCCTGTTCGCGGTCCTGGATCTGTTGAGATGGCACACCAGGGAAATGAGAGTGGCATTACTCAAGTAAGCTATATCAATCACATATGATGCATGCTGTGATGTAAATCAAATACATGACTATTTTTTTTGTCTTCAATCTGCCAAGCAAGGGCAAATGTCTACCATGTCAGCTCTGCCTGCTGGCAGTCCTTTAGCCCAGCCTGGGTCTGCTGGAGTGGCTGGCAGCGGACCCTCGGTGGGCTCACTGGGTCCGAACAGCGTGGTTGGGGTCCATGCTCCATCCACACCATTGCAGTCCATCAGCCTCCCGCACTGCCCACCCGTCCACCAGAATTCTCCGTCCCCGGCACGGAGCCGCACACCCACACCCCACCTCACGCCGCCTTCAGGCCTGCCAGGCTCCCTGACGCCCCAGCCCCACACCCCCGGCGTACCCCAGTTAGCCACGACCGGCAGTCAGCAGGAGTCACATTCGTCCACCGGTTCTGACAATGCCATGCAGCTTCAGCAGCAGTCATTGGGAGGAACTCCAACCACGGTGTCTCAGAGTGGCCGCTCCACACCAAACGCTGGCCAGCATCCTCGCACTCCAGTGAGCATTCCTACATAATATTTCTGTATACTTAGTGATAATTAACCCAAAAATGAAAATTCTGACATTGTTTACTCACCCTCTTGTCATTTCTAAACATGTATGACTTACTTTCTTGTGCAGAACACAAAAGAATCTTGAAGAATGTTGGTAACCGAGCAACCCATTGACTTGCATTGTTTTTTTTTGTCTATACAATAGAAGTCAATGGGTACAGCCATTGTTTGGTTACCAACATTCGTAAAATATGTTCTTTAGTGTTCTTCAGAAGAAATAAAGTAATACAGGTTTGAAATGACATTTAAGTCAACTACATGTGAAACTGTTTGTGCCGTTTTTTTACTTGTTTCTTACATGCATTGTCTTTTATTTCAGTTGTCTCATAAGGGTTCTGTAGCAATAGATGGCCAGGCTGCAACCCCTGCCTCTGTCAGCAGTACAGATGCTTCATTCCAGCAGGGTCCCACTGACACCACAGCCAGCCTGGAGCACAAACTTAAAGACGAGGAAGATGATGAAGAAGCCATGATGGGAGGGAAAATGTTAAAGCAGGAAGACATTAAAACAGAGAAAAAGCTTGAGGTAGGAAGTTAATTTTTTATGTTAAATGGTTATTTAGTATGCTGTGTATTAAGCATCCCATTTCTGTGTTTTACTTTTTTTTCAACTTGAACATTTATTCAGTTGTAATAACTAGCTAAGGACTATTAAATGACTATATGAGTTGACTGCTTTCTCTGTGGCCTGTCAGATAAAGAAAGAAGAGCCATTGAGTGATAATTGTAAAGGTATGCCAATGGAGACATCATCTGCTCCGGGTGGAGAGGATAAAAAGCCAGAGCTGAAAATTGAGCCGAAAAAAGAGGAGGAGGGTTCAGGGCCAGCGGTTACTCCCAGCTCGGTGTCTGGAGTCAACAAAAAGAAAAGTATGATCAGACCCCTTGATTCTAGTTCCACTCATAGTGCTGTAAGATGTATTGCAGATGTACTGCACATGTATGACGATTGACAAGCAACCCCATAAAATGTAATAAATACCATAAGGTATTGTCATAATATTTATTTATTAAACAACATAACTAAATAGAACAATTCGTGAATTACTAATATCAAAGCACTAACTAACCAACTGCACTAAGAAAAGCCTCATTTACAAATATTTTGTGCACCCCACATTTTGGAGACCACTTGTTTAGAGTTCGTGTGCTAAATATAAAGTGTTACGTGTTTGTCTCTTTCTCATCAGTTTTTAAACCAGAGGAGCTGAGGCAGGCCCTGATGCCAACACTGGAGTCTCTTTACCGCCAGGACCCTGAATCTCTGCCTTTCCGTCAACCTGTGGATCCTTCACTGCTGGGAATTCCAGTACGTGCGCCATTTTGTGGTTAAACATGAATACCATAAATACATACCGTCTCACTAATTCATCCACTGTAAACTTAGTGGCACTGTCTTTGCTCTACGAAATATCCTTCGTTAACCTTACTTTTGACGAATTGCAGGACTATTTTGACATAGTCAAGAATCCAATGGACTTGTCAACGATCAAACGGAAGCTCGACACAGGCCAGTATCAGGAGCCGTGGCAGTATGTGGACGACATCTGGCTAATGTTCAACAACGCCTGGCTCTACAACCGCAAAACGTCACGGGTGTATAAGTACTGCTCCAAGCTGGCTGAAGTTTTTGAGCAGGAGATTGATCCAGTCATGCAAAGCCTCGGCTACTGCTGTGGGAGGAAGGTAAAACATGCAGGAGAGTTTTAAGATGGTGTCTGTCTTGCAAGTCAACACTACTGCCCCTAGACCTGCGTGTTTGTTTCTAGACAGAATGAATGAGAGCATTGACTTGTGGCTAACGTGGTAATGATTTTTTTTTTTTTACCGCTGCTGTTGCCACAGTCGAGTTTTCTAGCCTGCTTTAAATGCTTTGTTGTCAGTTGTGCAAGCAATGTTGCTGCAAATAGAAAACTGAAGCAGTTTGAAGTTGATGGCATAGTTTTTGACTAACTTTTTTTGTCAAGTTAGACATAACACAACTTTTTCTGTAGCATATTACATTTTAATTGTGTTGTTTGTTGTGTTTTGCTTTTCAAATATTTTTTTTTTCCTCAGCGTAATGCTGTCTAATTTTCTGTAATCTTGTTGTTTTACAGCTCGAGTTTTCTCCTCAAACTCTGTGCTGCTATGGGAAGCAGCTGTGCACTATACCACGAGATGCTGCTTACTTTAGTTATCAGAACAGGTAAGAATATATGACTAGGACCAATATTACCGGAATCGCCTGCAAATATAATCTGAAGGACCTATGCTAATTAAAACTTTATTATTATTTATATAGCATTGCTGTTGTTATTATTCATTACGTTTCCGTGGTTAAATGCAAAACCCACAGACCGGGATAACGTTTGACCAGTAGTAATGCTTTATGAAAAATGAAAATAAAATATGGAGTGACAATATGCGTGGAGCTTAACTCATGTTTTTTTTCAATACATTTAGCTTCATAAAGTGAACTGACAGTTGCAATGTGGTTGATAAGCTTGCTTTGTTAGTCCACCAATCAGGCTTTAGCCATTATAATATCCTGTGTGTTTAAAAGATCTGGCATTTTAAAGTGTACACCTATAAATATTTTTAAAAGATTTTGCATTCTTTAAAGGATCGTATCTTTAAAAGTCCACTTCCTAGTCAAGGTTTCTTAGACCTAAAACAGGAGTCATTTTAATTTTATGTGACACATTTTCCCCATTTTACAACCCTTAGCATTTCATTTGATAATTATTTTTGTTCTATCATTATTTCTTGTAAAATATTTTTTTTTCACAATCCATTATTAATTTTTACCGTATCTGATTTTAATAAACACACATTCACCATCAAACTTATCAATAAATATATACAAGAAATTATTAATTCATATATTGTATAAAGTGATCCTTTTAACAATGTCACTGCTCTATATGGGGCAATTTTTGTGTCATATAAAGTAATTCCACTCATTTTAATACGTACCTTTAAAATGCCTGTGTCTGCTTAACATTGTGGCTGCAATCTTTTGCTCATGTTTAATGTTCCCATGTGTCCATAAGTCCCCCCCCACCCCCTTCCCCGCAATTGATTCTGCTCCTGTTTTGCTATAATGATTTTTCTCATTATACGTGTAAATGCTAATCTGTGCTTTGCTTTGGCTTTCTGCTTGTCTCTGTTGTGTTTTCTCCCTCATCATTCACCTCATTTCTGTCTTGTCTTAATGTTTTTCTTCACGTCGACCCTTTTCTTCTCCCCTGTACTTTGACATTTGTCGTGTCTGCTGCCGCCTGCTTTCATCTAACCAATCATCTGCACCTAAACCCCTCCCTTCTCAAAATCCCTACTCAAAAATCCTGCATCATGATTGGCTCCTCTGGCGACGACCCTGTCCTGCGCTTCCCTTTTGGCCTGCCTGCCCTGCCTTGTCCTGCACTGATTGGTGGTTACCTCCTCGTTGCCGCTCTGTGATTGGCTGTGGTGTTGCCGCATGGTGTAGTTCACCAAAATATGGGCTTCTTGCTGACAGGTACCACTTCTGTGAGAAGTGTTTCAACGAGATCCAGGGTGATAGTGTGTCCTTGGGAGATGACCCATCTCAACCCCAGACGTAAGTGATTCTTCTTTCAAAATATTTTGCATTATTGGAGCTTGTTCTAGTAGCACTAACAGAATAATAAACGGTTTGAACGATTCTCACGAAATCTTGGCTTCTGAGATGTCAAACACGATTTTTTTAGATACTTAAGATGCCTGCATCAACAAATTGCCCCTTTAGGTATTAAAAACAAGCCATGTTATGTTTAGACGCATGAAAATAATTAGACCTTACAAATCTCATTACCATAACTGCCTAAAAATATCAATTTCATATCATGGCTTCTATTTTTTTAGCAAAACATTCTGTCTAATCAACTTTTTATTCATAATACATAATTAGACATTAATGAAGTATATTTTCATAGAAAATTATCAAGTTTTTTTTTATGTTATGGTAATGATAACCAACATTATTGTATTAACAGTTTGACAAGAAGATATTCATTTTTTTCACTTGGAGAAATATAAAGAAATCTTTTATCCTGGTAGCCATTTGAGAGGTACTGGCAGATAAAACAAAATCAAGCTTAATGTAAATATCAGTGTGTTTAAAGAGTCCTTAAAAATGTTACCGAGGATGAGAACATCAGTCATGACACTTCTTTTTCCACCATTTATTCATTTTTATTATACATAAATATTTTGTCAATGTTGTATTTTTTCTTGTTTTGTCTGTTGAGAACATCTAGTAGAACATCCAATTATTTTTTTATATTTGATTTCACTCTGTTAAAAATTCCAACATATCATGCACTCATTTCTGGTTACGGTAATGAGATTGTTGTATAATTAAAATCACTACTGCCATTGTGTTTCAGTGGTTTCGTGAGAATCACCTATTTACATTTTTCCCACATAGATTTTTCAAATCTTTACCTAATCTTAATG
The DNA here is from genome assembly GCF_024868665.1 of Triplophysa rosa. Classification (NCBI taxonomy): domain Eukaryota; kingdom Metazoa; phylum Chordata; class Actinopteri; order Cypriniformes; family Nemacheilidae; genus Triplophysa; species Triplophysa rosa. The sequence continues at coordinate 12,813,767 of NC_079907.1, read as the reverse complement.
ATACAGTATGCTTAATTGTGTGTTATTCAGTAAAAAACAAATGTAACTAACTGTAAATCAATACATTTTAATGGCTTTGATTCTAGATTGTAGAGCATGCACTACATGGCTGAAAGTATATGGACAACCACTTCTAAATAACACGTTTAGTTATTTCAGCTCCACCTGTTGCTAGCAAGCCTACATATTTTTGCCATTACAAATGTGGTGCGGTAGACATTTTATTTGAGATGGCGAGGTTCATAAAGAAATGGTTTACTGAGTCTTGCACAAGCCCAGACCTGAACTTCATTGAACATCTTTGGGAGGATTTGGAACACTAGTTGTGAGCCAGGCCCCAATCACTCAGCATCAATGCCCAACCTTACTGATGCCTGATGAGAGCAAATCCCTGCATGTTCCCAACATCAAGTGCAAAGCCTTCTCAGAAATTTGCAATCTGTTTTATCAGCAGAGGGGAGCACCAAATCCTCAATAATGCGAATGGACTTAAAATTAAATGCGCAGCATATTGGTGTAGTTTTTGGTTGTCCCCTTACTTCTGGTATAGTTGCGCAGCTTATTAGATGCTTTCAAGAACAACTGTCCTATGTAATAAACTTGAGCTTGTCAGTAGTGCATTTAAGAGCGTTTAATTTTAGAAACTGTTCAATTTTCACATTTCTAGATCGATCAACAAGGGTCAGTTTGAGAAGAAGAAAAATGACACACTCGACCCTGAACTGTAAGTATCATCATCACTGATACTGGTTTTGTCCTTGTTGAAATTGTAAATGAGTTTTTTGTCTCCTGTAGATTTGTGGAATGTATGGATTGCGGCCGTAAAATGCATCAAATCTGTGTTTTGCACAATGAAACTATCTGGCCATTAGGGTGAGTGCACTAAAGTCCAGTTTGGGTTATTTCTAACACTATATCTTGCCTTTAAAACGACTTTCCCCCTCTTTTTAGATTTTTATGTGATGGCTGTCTGAAGATGTCCAACAAAAACAGAAAAGAGAACAAATATGCTGCTAAAAGTATGTGGTCCTATATTTTATTAAAATATTTTTTTCCTTATGTCTGTTAGTGTGTTTATTATTTATAACTGCATATTGTATATTTGTGTTTAATTAGTAATATCAATAACTATTTTCTGTTGGACTTTCCAGGGCTTCCACAGACCAAACTAGGCAACTATTTGGAAGGACGAGTTAATGACTACCTAAAGCAACATAATCACCCAGAGTCTGGTGAAGTCACTGTTCGTGTTGTTCATGTCTCAGACAAAGTGGTGGAAGTCAAACCAGGAATGAAGTCCAGGTGAGACATGTGATGCACTAAGAGGGCTTCAGAGCATTCTAAGTCAAAACCATTTTTTTGTTAAATGTTTTTGCTGTTATTAGTAGAGATGCACTGATATATTGGCCAATAATCTGTATGAGTCAATAAAAGCGGTTATCGCCCAATAGTTGAAAAAAAAAAAATCCTGTCAATCTGAAGAGGACAGGAAAATGCTAGGAATTTGTGATCTGTATATAGAAAATATTAAGAGACATCACCAGTTTGATATTCCTTATTAATAGTCATATGAATAAAAAAACATTCAGAAAGTTAAGAAACATTATCGGTATTGGTGGAGAAATGTAGTATCGGTGCATCTCTAGTTATTAGATTACTTTGATATTTGCTTCTATGTATTTAATTAAAAATCAAATCTTTTGAAAGAAATGAAGGGTTCTCCCATGCTCGATTGCTTGTTTGTGTGCTGGGATTTTAATAGATGTCCTTTCCTTCTCCCAGGTTCGTGGACAGTGGAGAGATGTCAGAGTCTTTTCCATACAGATCTAAAGCTTTATTTGCGTTTGAGGATATTGACGGTGCTGAAGTCTGTTTCTTTGGAATGCACGTGCAAGAGTATGGGTCAGACTGTCCACCCCCTAATCAAAGGTTAGACAAATGCATCTGCTTGTCAACAAATTTCCATTTTTTTTTAGACCAGCATGTGATGTGTAGCGATGAGTGACATGAGCTTTTTTCCCTATAGGCGGGTTTACATATCCTACCTGGACAGTGTGCACTTTTTTCAGCCACGCTGTCTGAGAACAGGAGTGTACCATGAGATTCTTATAGGGTACCTGGAGTATGCCAAAAAACTAGGGTAAAACGATATATATGCACCCCTTTGTTCCTATTTAATCCAACAGATTGTTTTCCACTCTTGTTTTCTTACTTTCTGAACTTCAACTGTTGTGGGTGTTCTTAGGTTTACAACAGGACACATCTGGGCCTGTCCTCCTAGTGAAGGAGATGACTACATCTTCCATTGTCACCCTGCAGACCAGAGGATACCCAAGCCCAAGCGTCTCCAGGAGTGGTATAAGAAGATGCTGGATATAGCTGTAGCAGACCGCGTGGTGCACGACTACAAGGTACTTTTTTTTTTTCTCATAAATATTTTTAAAGGGATTTTTTTAAATGTAGGACAATACTGTAGAGAGATATGATAATATATATATAAATTATTTCCTTTTTTACAGGACATCTTTAAACAGGCAACTGAGGATCGTCTTACCAGCGCCAAAGAACTGCCCTATTTTGAGGGTGATTTTTGGCCCAACGTGCTTGAGGAGAGTATCAAAGAACTGGAGCAGGAGGAGGAAGAAAGGAAGAGGGAGGAGAATAGCACGTCCAACGAGAGTGTTGATGTTAGTCTTTAAGCTCTCCCCATTTGTTTTGTTTTATTTGTAAATGTGCTTTTTATTACATACCTGAATTGTTTTTTTCTTTTTCATAGACGACAAAAGGTGACAGCAAAAATGCCAAGAAAAAGAACAATAAAAAGACAAGCAAGAACAAGAGCAGTTTAAGCCGAGCCAACAAAAAGAAGCCGGGGATGCCAAATGTGTCCAACGACCTTTCACAGAAACTCTATGCCACCATGGAAAAGCACAAAGAGGTACGAGGACTAACAACCCGAGGGCAAACTTACAGAAGTCATGTCATTTTCTGTAATCAAGAAAACATTGCAGATCATTTACGTTCTTATTGTTGAGTTATCTCATTTGTTCCACATTTTGCTGCCTTGTAAGGTGTTCTTTGTTATCCGGCTGATGGCTGGGCCCAATTCCAATGCTCTTCCGCCCATTGTTGACCCGGATACTTTGATGGCTTGTGATCTGATGGACGGTCGTGATGCCTTCTTAACTCTCGCACGTGACAAACACTTGGAGTTTTCATCTCTGCGGCGCTCCAAATGGAGCACCATGTGCATGCTGGTGGAACTGCACAACCAAAGCCAGGATCGCTTTGTCTATACCTGCAATGAGTGCAGGCATCATGTTGAGACTCGCTTTCATTGCACTGTGTGTGAGGTGAGGTCAAAAGAACGGAAGAAATTAATCTGCTTGCTTTCTTTGTTTTGGAAGATGGCAGAAATTTAGAGCACATTATGAATATCATTGATAAACATGTAAAGGTAATATACAGTAGTTATAAACATCTATATTTTAATGGGCTCTAAATTTATTCAGAGTAAAATATCTGGTCATCGTAGTTCTAGCTTCTACATCTTATATGACGTATGATTTGTTATTCAAGTGTGTCCTGTGTTCATAATAATAACTGATTATTCTAAATTTCTCCCACACAGGACTATGATCTCTGCATCACTTGCTACAATACGAAAGGTCACGAGCACAAGATGGAGAAACTTGGCCTGGGCTTGGATGATGAAAGCAACAGCCAGGCTGCTTCCTCAACACAGAATCCTGGAGACTCGCGCCGTCTCAGCATCCAGCGGTGCATCCAGTCTCTGGTCCATGCTTGCCAGTGCCGCAATGCAAACTGCTCGCTTCCATCTTGCCAGAAAATGAAACGCGTTGTTCAGCATACCAAGGGCTGCAAGCGCAAGACCAATGGCGGTTGTCCTATCTGCAAGCAGCTAATCGCACTCTGTTGTTACCATGCAAAACACTGCCAAGAAAACAAGTGCCCTGTGCCATTCTGCCTCAACATCAAGCAGAAACTGCGGCAACAGCAGCTCCAACACAGGCTACAGCAGGCCCAGATGGTGCGCAGAAGAATGGCCAGTATGCAGAGGACTGGCCAGCAGCTTCCAGGAGGCAATGGTGGGATGCCATCTCCTGGGAACAATAGTACTACTGGTCCTAGCACTCCAACACCGAGCACTCAACCCCCTACCCCACAGACACCCACTCAGCAATGCCAGCCACCTGTGCCCCAGCCTGGGGTTGGAGGTGTCACATCACAGCAGCAGCAACAACAACTGGCAGGAATGGCTTATCAGTACCAGCAAATGTCTGGAGGTGGTGGGATGATGAACTCCCCTCAGACACCAATGATACCGCAGCAGCAACAGCCAACATCAGTTCAGCAGCTTCAGCATGCCAACAACCTTCCTTCATATGTGCAGAGACCACCGGGCTCATCTCCACTTTCTCAGTCAATGGGAAAGCCAGGTATGGGGCTGAGTGGCTTCCCTCAACAGCAACAGGCAAACCTAGGACAGCCTGTGATGTCACAACAGCAATCACCTGGTCCCCCACCTGCTGCTGTTGAAATTGCCATGAAGATTCAACAAATGGCAGAGAACCAAAGGCAGATGGCTCAGCAAAAGATCTTGCAAAGAAACCAGGCACCGGGAATGATGCCGCAACATGGCATGCATCAGGGTCCCCAAGCTCAAGGCCAGATGGGCATGAACCTTCCAGGGGCTGGAATGGTTGGGCCTCAGGCAATGCCGCCCCAGAATCAAGCAGCGGTGGCTCGAGGTCACATGGACCAGCAGCAGGGAATGATTGCAGCAGGCATGTCACAACAGATGGGACCTCAGACTCCAGTCCCTCAAGTCCAGTTGCAGCCGGGCCAGCAAGGAGGACCTCGGCTTCAAACCCCGCAGCAGCAGCAGCAGTGGGTGGGTTCTGCTATGCCTGCTCAGCAGAGACCTGGGATGATGAACCAAATGGGTCTGCAAGGCATGATTGCACCTCAACAGCAGCAGGCGGTTGGTCAACAGCAGCAACAAGGACTTTCTGCTGTGATTAGTATGATGGTCGGACAAGCAGGGGCCACACCTGGAGCTGCTGCCACCGGAAATCAGGCTGCCATACAGGACCTCCTAAGATTCCTAAGGTCACCCAGTTCACCCCATCAACAACAGCAAGTCCTGAATATATTACGCTCAAATCCTCAGCTCCTGGCAACTTTTATTAGGCAAAGGGCTCCCAGGTACCTTGGTCGAGGTGGCCCTGGAGCAGGAGGACCTGGTGGAGGTCCAGGAGTCATGGATGGCCAGCTAATGAATGTAAATCCTGGTGCAGCTCAAGCAAGTATGCATATGGGGCAGGGAACTGGCATGCCGATGAATCAGCAGCAGCAACTGCAACTTCAACAGCGGCCAGTGATGTCTGGCAATTTGCAGCAACAACAACAGATGGCAGCTTTGCAGCAGCAGCAGCAACAACAGCAGCAGCAGCAGCAACAACAGCAGATGGCAGCTTTGCAGCAGCAGCAGCAACAACAGCAGCAACAACAGCAGCAAGGTGTTATGTCCAGTCAGGGCGCAAACATATCTAACATGTCTAACCCGCAGTTCAGAGAGATGATGAGGAGGCATTTGCAACAACAACAACAACAACAACAACAACAGCAGCAGCAGCAGCAACAACATATAGGAAACCATGCTCAGTTTCAGCCACCCCAGCAGCAGGGTTATCTTAACCAATCTGGAATGCCTCTCCAGCAGCCTGGACCCCAACCTGGAGGTCTTCCACAGCAACAAGGAGTTACCCAACCTGGAACACAGCAGAACTACTCTGGGTCCGTGTCCCATCAGCAGGTTGCAGCAGCTCTGCAACAGAGACTCCAGCTGCATCAACAACAACAACAAAATCAGCTGCATCAACAACAACAACAACAAAATCAGCTGCATCAACAACAACAACTAAATCTGCAGCAGAACGCTCTGGCAGGGTTGCAGGGTGCTGACGGAGGTCCTGGAGGTGGTGGTCCCCTCCAGCAGCAGCAGATGCTAGCCACTCAGGTTGGGTCGCAACCCCCAGCCATGCTCCAGCAAAGGCTCCTACAGCAACAGCCACACCTAGGAGGAGGGTCTCCTGCTCAGCACAACAATCCCATGAGCCCTCAGCAGCCACAGCAACAGATGTCCCAGTCGCCTCATTTGCAGGGCCAGCAGTTGTCCAATTCCCTAAGCAACCAAGTCCGCTCACCCCAGCCGTCGCCTCGGCCCCAGTCACAACCACCAAATTCAAGTCCATCCCCCCGGATGCAGCCCCAACCATCGCCCCATCGCATATCCCCCCAGATCCAAACAGGGTCACCTCACCCCGGACATCTTCCTCAGCACCACGGCATGGTTGCCCCCCCACATCCACAGCAGCAGCCGCAGCTTTCCCAGCAGGCTAATGCTGTGGACCAAGGACCTTTTGGAGCCGATCAGAGCGCAATGCTTTCACAGCTAGGTGGGATGGGAAATTTGCATGGGCAAGGGACAAATGACATGCTGGCTAATAACCAAGAACGGGGGACAAATATAAGTCATTAAATTTACTGTTGCAGTGCGGACTGTGCCGATCACCAGGGATTGGTAGCAGACCAAGGATTTACAATGGCTGTCATCAATAGTATTATTTAATATTTTTCGTATGTAATTGAAAAGAACTGAACTTCCTATGGGAGATACTACATGTGCAAGTCAACATATTAAGTTAAAAGAATGGTAAGTTATTGCTGTTAATATATAAATATATATATATATATATATATTTTTGCCAATTGTGTTCAAAGGGTTATGGGTTAAAGGATGGGAAATATTTCCTCTTGATATATGACTAGAAATATTTTTTGGGGTGAAGATGTCTGCATTTTATAGATATTTTTTAAGATTTTAAAAGTGGCATGAAATTAAAAACAAAATGAGTAAAAAAAATGGACTTTCGTTTCTTTTTCCTCCGTACAGTTGAGAATGTCTCTGATCTTTGAAGAATATTAAATTTGTTCCTAAACATGTAATAATGATTATGATGGCATTGTTAATTACCGTTATTTATTACTCAACTCTTTGGTTGGCAAATAGATTTTTTTGTTCTTTTTTTGGACCGTTTATGGCTATTTGAAACTGCTCCAATTCACGAAGAGTATATTTTTGTTAATGATAGAACCTGACTATAAATGGATGAATTTATATTCGTATTCTACTTTTTTGTATTTTTTTCTTTAAGGGTTGAAGGGGCTTAAATTAAGTTTTGACAGTGTTTGGGAAACAAGATGGTTTATTGCATGGGCAACATCTGTCCTTCATGCATGTCACAGTTTTCCCAACTTCACACACCATGTCTGATGAATGTGTTTTCTTTTATGTCCTCAACAACGCAACCATGAAAGTACTAATAACACTATATGTGGTCATATGTGCATAGAAAATGGCTCTGATCAAAATGTTGGTCGGGGAATATAGGCTCTGCAAAATCTTCACATCAATCTGTACATGTTTTCTGAATAATGGGATTTAAGTAATATTGTATAGACAACATCTGAACTGAAAAGAAATTGTTTTTGTAAAAATGTATGTAAATGGACAGATGTTTCCTTCTGAAGAAATGTGGGCAGTTTGATAAATAAATACAGTCCATGCCCGAAAGCACCAGTGCACCTTTGTGTGTATACTGACATTGGCTGTCATTGTTTCAAGCCTGCACAAAAGTCAAGCAGGACAGAAACAAGTTGTGAAATGTGCAAACTGGACAGTCTTTACCCATTAAATAATTGTTCTCTAGAAAGTTAAGGGGGAGCTAGATAACCACATAACACTGGTTATTTTATAAAAAGGAGAACAAAACTTTTTTTTATATACAGATATATTTAATTTTATTTTTTGAGAATTAAAAAAACTTGAAGCTATAAGAGGTGATATTAAATTACACTTTTCAGAGATGTATTGATGCAAAATGACACTGCTGTCATAACCATGTACATCCCACTTTGGGAATGCTGAGAAATATCATAGCATTTTGAGGAAATGTCTTATGCGTGCATATAGAAGTGTATATACATTATGATTCACTGTACAAAAACATGGCAACTAAAACATTTGCTTTGATCTGTACTTTTTGTTTCAGACTGGAAAGCCAACCATACAATTTTAGTTTGAACCACTTTTCACTCGCTAACTCTTTGGTGCTTGCTGAGAGGAGCAAAGCACTTGCTATGATTTTTCTTTATTTTTACTGTTTGGTTGGCCGGTTGTTTTTTGTTTTAAGTTATTGTAGTCAGATTTTTGCCAATTATTTAATTGTACATTAAAATATGTTTGTACCGTTCAAAAATAATTTGCTTCCAGTGTGATTTTAGTTCTCGTGATCCAAGTGTGGCATCATTCTGATTCACTGAGATGACTTCCACAGCCATGCATTTGATCAAAAATAAAAAGCATTTCCAATGGATAATGATACAATTACACAAAAGTTTTATTGATGGCAACATAATACCAGGACTTCAATTAAAGTGCAAATATTCTGAAAAGCGAAAGCAACCACAGACATTTGGCACACGAAGTTAAATTTATATCGATCACAAAGTCAGCTGCTACTAGTGGCATAAAAACGGCTAAGTCTCCAGAGATTGTTATTTCTAAAGGCTAAATATACATTCATGTCCAAATAGAAAAATATAACAAAGTTGTCTTCAGTTCTCCTAGTCTAAAATAACACCAATCAACAGTAATCAAGTTAAATCTAACATTGCAGACTACTGTCCGATACAGTGCAGTCATACTTGGTGACAGTGCACAAGAAGACTAAATCGGGTGTGAGAAAAATATTTGCACAGACCCTGTAACATTTATGTTATTAAAAAGTTATAGTGTTGGAAAAAATAAAGTGCGGTTACACACACACATTGTAACAGTAGAACATGATTGTGCAGTGACAAATAAAACAAGGGTGACATGTTTCCCCACACAATGTTTTTGTTCAAGCAGTTTTAAAGATGACCACAGTAACAATAAGTGCTAAAATGCTAAATCATTTCAGGGTTGCCATTAAAGAGGTCAATACTTGTGGATTTGAAATTGTAGGTATGATTACAATAATCTATGTAGGTACATGTATATATTGATGTTTTATACTGAAGTTTATTGTTTCATAGAATCTTTACTCTTTACTGCAATGAAAACCATGTCACAGAGCAGCATCAGAGAACTGGTACTGTTTCATGGTCAATACAACTATGCCTAAACTCATCCCTAGACTAATTTCATAACTGTCATTAAAAACATGAAATTATATTCTTACTGTGATCGGACTACAATCCTAAAAGCAGGTTTTTGAAGGTTATTACCACAGTACAAATAAATGTATTACATTAAAATCCTTTTCGATTATTTCATATTTTTCTGCGCAGATGAGCTTTGTCTGAAACACTGGAAGTCATGCAACGGCATAATAAACAACGCAAAAAAAGTAAGTACCGACTCAGTTTCTCTCATTCTCCCCATCAACGTTCTCCATCAGATCTCCAGCTCCCAGTTCCTGAAGAAACCTCTTGCTACTAAAGCCTCTCTAAAAGTCACTGTTAGTGAGTTGATGGTGACGTCTGTCACAGTTACCTCCTCTGGGTCCATAACCGGACTCCACTGTTCAGTCAAAGGACACATAGATACGACTTCGGATTCAATTGGACTCCAGCCTCCTGTCCTGACATCCTCTGCGACAGAGTAAATGTTGTACATATTTTAAGTTTGTTATTTTTATACCACGAAAGACTCTTGAGTACAGACTGCTACTGGTACCCTCTTAAAACACAAAATAGGTGCATAAAGAAAAACAATTTCTGCTGTTTTGGTTTCTGACCAACTAACATACTTACTGTTTAAAGTGCTGCTGCCAGTTATAATTTCTTCCTGTCTTGTATCCTCCTCTTCCTCCTCCTCCTCCATAACACCCTCATCATCATCGTCCTCCCTTCTATCCCATTCCTCCTCCGATGTGTCTCTGGATGCTTTCTTCTTTCTCTTATGCTGGGAAAAATTATGATACATACACGCCCCTGCAGACCGGAACCTCATATCCCCATCACCACACTGCGGCCGCGTCAATGAGAGTGACAGATGTTCTGAAGAATTCTCTGTATCTTTGTGTGCACTGCGTAGATCCATTGTGTAGATGTTCCTCTTAGAGACAGCATATGCGTATAGATAGGACGTTAAAGGAGGGAAACCATTACAAAAATAAAAAATGAAATATTTTAATGTTTACCTGCACAAGCAGTCGTTTAGCCTTTGGACCTCTTTTCCGCCAACCCACTGATCTGTCCCTATGTTCTCTGTTTGGAATTAGAAATAACAATAAGAGAAAAAGTTTGGATGAGTTATATCCACATTAGTGGATAAAAAATTTTTTTTAATGTAATTGCTCACTTTTCCTCATATGCTACAACTAGTCGAGGGTCTAGAATGTGCTCCTCTGGCTCCCATGTGCTGTACCTATAGTCATACAAAAATCCAATGCATTTTAATGATGAAAAAAATGGGGAAAATACTTACTTTTCTTAATTACAGGAATATTAGGAATAAAGTTAACAGCTAACAGTAACTCAGATTTTTCCCAAATCTTTTTTGAAAGAATATTTATTAAAAAAATTTTTTTTTTAAATAATAAAAAACACTTACTTTGGAGGCCAGCCTTTCCACTTCAATAAATACTCGACATGTCCCTAAAGCATAAAAATAAATCGTAATAAAGATAAACAGTTCTCGATTGCGTAGTTTATTTTATTATGTAAGATGACGTAATGACGCTGACATCATTAAGAAGTGACGACGCAGATCTGTTGGCCCCTCCTATTTATTTTAATACATTCATAACGGTTATCTTTTACCAAACTCGAGAGGATGAAAGAACATGCCACACGTTATTTTAATCTAAACGCACGTTTGTAACGCTGTTGAAAAGTAATGACGAGGTACGTGTGTTTGTACTAATAACATTATAGCTTTCATACAGAAAGCGCTGTACCTAAATGAACTTTACCGTTGTTAACGTTACTGGTGGTAGCCCAATGGAAATTATAACTGCGTAGTCTCCATCACTTTAAGGATTACCACCCCTACTTACTGTGCGCCATGCGTTCCCAGCGAAGTTAGGCTTCACTTGTGTGTGTGTCACCACCCCTCATGCGTGTTGTTTATGTGCAGCATGCGCAGATTGAACTGTCAACAAACGCGCGCACATCAATTACCTTTCTAACTCTTCTCTTTGTGATGGACTCCACGGCAAACACTTGCTCGCCGATTGCTGACAGTTCCATCGGCTAAGTTGTTCGTCTCTGACAATGAAGTGTTAAAATATCTTTATGCCTTCCGTTACAGTAAGTATGAAATAAATCCCATGAGCGGTTAGAATAGCTGTAGCCTCCAACGACACACCTTCCCTTTCTTCCGCTGACTTGTTTACAATTCAATATTATATGCTTTGCACCGCTCCATTTCCTTGTACTACATGAGTACAGTGACTTTAAATCTGCGACACATCTGCAGCGCGGAGCGCGCCCCCGTGCGCCACACAACGGGGTTACAGTGTCGCTTTTGGTCATGTTATGAAACCGAAAATAGGACTTTACGCATGAATAATATGACTTTTACTTCAAATTTGGCTTGTGTGACAAATATTAAGAGAAAATACAAATGATTATAAAATCTGTTTTGCGTTACCTGTGTTCCAATACGAATCTATAATTCGTATAATCAACTGACGTCAGCGTGTAAATTTCACTTTGTAGTAAATAGTGTGAACGAGAAAGACATAACAGCTCAGCATTGCGTACATATAAAGACAATTTTAATGATGTCACAGCACATTTTACATCATACATAAAGTGCCAGCATAAGCATTTTATTTGAACGATGGGAAAAATGGCATGAGCACATGTTGTCCATACCCCCCTGCAAAAAGGGACATGGGGATTTAGATTGTCATGGCAAAGGAATCTAGTCATCTCTACAGTTTCAGTTTTACAAAGCACCCTGTGTATGTAAAGTGGAATGTCACTTCAAAATTATAGCATCTGCGTTTTGAACATTTATAATCTGCTTGAAATTACCAGCGAAACTGGTTTGAAGATTGAATCAAGTTGGATCTGAAGATAACCTGAGATGCATTATTAGACTTCCCTTTGAACGTGTGATCTGCTTCCCTCTGTAAACATTTTAAGGCCATGTGAATCCATCAATCCATCTCGATCTAAGACGAAAACATGCTTTTTTAAAGAAAGCTTTTTTAAAGAGTCAGTACTCTACCATGTAACCTTTGCCGTTTCAGTTTTCCTCTCTCACATCAGCATTTTCTATACTAAATGTGTTTTCAGTTTTACAACCCTTTCATTTGTACAGTACAGAGCTTTTGGCAGTTAAACATCTTATTTACCACCAATGCTCATTTGTTCTTACCGTGTTCTTACATACTTATGATTCAGCAACACTGACCTCAACTGCTTAACATGACAGTCAAATCAGAGTATTGAGAGAAACTGTTTAAGAAGGTAACAAGTGACCGTTTTGGTTATAAAGAATTAGCAAAAACATCCAATTACTGTGGTGCCATGCTATACTGTAATAATACACAGGGAGCATCTCATCTGTCACCATTACATGATCCAGCAGGGGCTACTGTATGCCTTCTCTAAATCTTCAAGAACATGCACTTAAGTACATATGCACCCTTGTGTTAAAGGTCCAGTTGGTCAAGTGAATACCTTTTACTATGAGGTGTAATGTGAGAGAGGAGGCTAAGATGTGTGACAGACGGTTCAAACCATCACATGAATGCCTAGGAAAACACATGGAAAGAGAGAAGGAAGGTGATGCACAGGGAGAACACATCACTAATATCTCAATGACCTCTCACTTTCAAGTCAGAAACAGTACAAAATAAAAGAAATAATCAACGTATAAAAAAATGCATCAGAGTCGTTCGAAAACTGAACGAAAATCACATAGATCAGTGTAGTGTCGAGTCTTGTGATATCCCTGTGTATGTCCTTTGCTGCGTTAGTCTCCATGGCAAGAGTCCAGCTGTATGTGTGTGTAAACAACGTCTGACCAGTGTGCTTTCATGACTGGCTGAGTGCAACTCCATTTGCTTTTTAAACGGCCGTCTGATTTTATCCTTTCTGCGCATGAAGTGGAGAAAAAAGTGCAGTGAAATGTTCAGTTATCAGACCTCCACGTCTGGTGAACCTCCACCTCCTCCGGCACAACCAATAGGAGTTCACAGTTCTTCCCACGAAGCTGGTGACGCAAGAACTTCCTGTAAAAATGAAAGCTGAAAATAAACCAAACCTCCACGTTCAAAAACTTTCCATCAGAGTTTCACACTTACCTAAGTTCATCATCTGTTCCGATGACATCAGGACTGCGTAGTTTTGAGTCCAGGTTGTAGTATACTCCTCCTACTTCTCTAACGCCTATCCAGTGCTGCCGCTTGAGTGGCAGCCGCAAAGGACCCCAACGTAGATTAGATGGCACGTTTAAAATGAAACCGGTGACATTCGGCAATGAAATGCTGCTGACGTCCCTGTGGGGGGCAACAAAGATTTGGAGCACAGAAACAAGGCAACAGACAGCTGGTGTAAATTTACGACAGAATAATTCCACCGAGAGGTAAACGTACCTTCTCTTGTCCCACCAAACAGCCTCAAATCCACGAGTCTGCAGCGCAGCCATGATCACATTCACATCATAGTTGCCATTACCCAGCATGTTTTTCTTGTGGGGCGTAACCAAAGTGCTAGGGGAGAGCCTGTTTGGGAAAAAAACTGGAATTGAAAAACTCCAAAAGCATCTTATTTTAGAAAAAAATATTTTAGTTTTGTTTGCACTGACCTCTGGTAAATATCCTGAAGTGCATCCCTGCTAAAAGCTGTCCCGTCCTGGAAGACATTGTTTAGGGCGTGCAGAGCGCACAGCTCTTTATGTTGCTTTTCGTGATAGATGACAGGAGTTTGCGAGGAGGTGGGAGGTGTTCCAGCATTCGGCCTGACTTCCAACTCGTACCTACATCCACCGACGTCTTCTCCTTTTTGCTTGCTGACCTTCCATGGCATACAGCCAAGCTCCTGAAACCCTCCTACCCCCCTCCCCTTACCGGAACATGGAGTACTCCCCATTCTTGCTCCTGCTATGTCGCCACTATCATCTCCGCAGCAACCTCTCAGATGCTTGGGATGAGTGGCAAGGGGAGGGGAGGTAGCTACTGAGGGACGAGGTGAGTCGGGACACCTTTATGTTAAAGGTGGATTAGTGACAATAAAACTACAAGTGTTCAGTGAATCCGTTATATCTTTTTAAAAGCAGATTCGGTTGCATTCAGGTTCTGCTTTCATGTTATTGCATGAAGACTTGCCAAGCACCTTAATAACCACTAGGACAGAGCAGTTCTTTCCATTTTGGCTGACATCAGGAAGGAAAAGATGTATAACGTGCACAGCTGAATGGGTGTAAATGGGTCAGCGCTGCAGAAACCTGGCAGGGTGGACAACTGCCACAATAATAATATCCCTGTGAAAATTAATGTTATGCAGATAAGTGCTTGTCAAAGGAGTGAGAAAAAGACAGAACAATGAATAAATATCATTCCACTAACGTTGCCCTTGTAATTCTAACAAAACGTGAACGAATAAAAAACGGTGAGTAACTAAGAACTAACATGAATCACTGCGTTAGGAATGGCTGTGTGTAAAACTTCCTGCCAGCTGACTGTTTGGCTGTATAACTCCCGATCATGGACTGAAACGACACTTAACACTTCTTTTTCTTACCACACAAGTTTAACATTAGATCTTATATCAAGCTGAATATCTGTATGCCGTTAGTCAGTATTTCTCTCCGGCTGCTGTTATTTCATCTCAGCTACTGCGTTCACACCAATTTGACACTCTGGCTATGTGCTACTCGTTTGATAGCAACGGTTAAAACGGTTTATTTCAAAATCTCCGTTTATTCCTTCCCGGTACATACCTCTGTCTTCATGCGATATATTAGAGTCAGGGCAGCTTTTCTCTAAGTTTCTCTAAATTGATGTTTTCACCTCCACTCCTTGACTTGTTTATTCCTTTGTCTCTTGTACTTTTTCCTTGCAGCTCTCTGGCTCGTCGTGAGCATGCGCAGAACGTCACTGGCTTTCCGCTGGCTTGCGTCACGGCCAGGTTGCGTCCCTTGGGGCTGTCAAACACGTCTGGGTCGCCCCACATACTAAAATGAAAAAAGGTTCTTTTATGGATATATTCATTTTTCTTTTATTATTTTGGTAAGGGTGTGTGTGGTTTGTTCTTGCTTGAAGAAACAGCTCTCCAGTTCTACGCCTGATTCTGTCGTAGGCTTATACATTTATATTATTTATATCTACTGTAATGTCAAACATGTCAGTTTGCTTTTCATTTAATGTTTAAAAAGTAACTTTGAGGATACAGATGTTAAGCCCAGATTGCTACATTCCAGGTGTTATCAGAAAATGTACCCATTGTGAACGACAGCTCATGCATTCCCTGTAAATCAACCCCATGACCTGGGTGTTGCTAGCACTATGCTCCACTGAACAAATATGCAAAATCTGCAGGTGCAGATTGTGCAAGGGTCGATTCATACCTTCTAAACTCTTCCAGCTCTTATTGGTCAAAATATCTTTTAGCTTTCATTTGTGTTTGCACTTGCATCTTGGGCCAGTTTTGTGTAATATCTATTGCATGTGCTCTCAGGCCACACAATTATTCTCAGCAACATTGGCCATGCAGAAGTGTTTATATCCTACCCTTTTAAGCGTTTAATTATGTAATTTTTTAATTATTAAGCATCAATTCATACTATTTAATACTGACTGAGGCTTACCTAGACAGGTAAATAGAGATGTTTGAAAAATGATGAGCAAAGAACGTGAAACAAGGCTACAGTCAAAATTGGAAAATTAATGCATTTATTGCACGCATTATGAAAACAGTCACAATGCTGAACCAAATCATGTCTGACATGCCCTGAATAGGCAAGACTGACTCGAAACACATTGGCTCATTAAGAAAGCTGCATGGTCAGAGCATCTATGAGCTCCTGTTTCTTGGTTCCTGTCGTTCGTACTCCAAACTGCTTGCAGGCGTCTTTTAAAACAGGCACTGTCAGTTTGCCCAGGGTGCCTTTTGCCACATGGTCTCTGAGCTCTTGGTCAGATATCTCAACTTTTGGCTTCTTTTCAGCTCCACCACCAGAATCAGCTGTGTAAAAAGATGTACAATATTAAAGGAGAGACAGCAATTAAAATTGTGATTCTTCACTTTAGAAGCCACAACCTGAGCATGTTAATATATAGATTTGTGCATCATTGCATTTACAACACATGCTTTGTATTAATACAAGATCTCACCAGGTTTGCGCTTGGCTGCAGGCTTCCCCTCTGGGTTATAGTTAGGAGGATAGACCAAATCTTTAAACTCTTGAGCCAGCGAGCCAATACGGCCATCTATCATTTCTACCTTTGGCACTGAAGGAGAGTACAAACAGGGTGAGACGGTACAAAAAACGAAGAAAAAAAATTGTGAAAACAATTTAGAACAACAAATACTTGTTAAATCCTCAATAGTCTCGGGTGCAAGCATGTCCAGAGCCAAAGCTTCTAGATTCCTGTAGTGCTGTTGCAGCACTGGGTTTTCAAATGCATCACTCCTGTAAAATAAATCAGATACATTCAATTAAAACTCAATGACTGGGGATTGTAAGAAAGATATGCTCTGCAGTAACTGTTTATGATGTGCTATGGCTATGAAAGACCACTCACCTGTACTTGAAGCGGAGCTTATGCACAATCTCTTTCATCTTGTTCACCTGCTCATCAGACGCTGTGGGACACTCGTGGACATCTAAAGTGCGTATGTCATCAGCAAAGGGCAGGAAAATCACATGGAAGCCTTAAAGAAAGACACTTTTCTATGAATGTCAACAATTCAAATGCCATCATTTTGTGAACAGGATGTTGTACGTAGATGATACACTATTTAAGCAAATTCACCAATTAACAATATAACATGATGTACCTGGAGGTGTTGCCTGCGTTTGACTCTGATCCAGTTCTTCTCTCTGTGGAACCAGTGCCACAAACCGGGGTGGAGTGTTACGACGAGGGATGTATCTGCACAATGCGAACACGTTTTTCTCGCTGCACTTCAAAAGCAGAGCTGTAAACAGGCAGGAGCTTCCTATTGTAAACCAAAGAGAAAAATAAGAAACAGCTTTCCAAAATGTGCAAGATCAAAACGTGAAAATATGGTTTGACTGAGAGAGCTTAGCTTACAATGTTTTAATATTCAATGAATACAAATGAAGACCTGCCTGATATCTGCTCCTCCTCAGGATATATGAAGAGTGCAGGTCGTATGTGATGGTGCAGTTTGAGGCGGTCCATGGGTTTAAACCCCAGCAGCACCAAACCAGGATCATCAAACTTTTTAATCTCATCCACCTCATTTTTCTCCAGCACAATCTGTTTCTTCCCATAAACCTTTGTGAGGATGTATGAAAAGAAATATAAAATTTTATTTCTCTCAAACAAAAGGTCTTGGTCACAAATTAAAATGTGATGCTATACTGTACCTGTGCTCTTTTTGTGTCGCTTGGTAAAAGTAAGCTGCCATTGTGGGTGTGGAAGAGACGGGTTTTAGTGCGGACAGGTTCATTACTTTCTCTGTAAAGCCTGACGGCAGAAGGTTTTGTGGCAGTCCTGGCCAACACATATACGCCAACTGCCAGATCGACACCACCTCCAAGAGAAAGTTTTAACCTTGGGGAGATACAAAACAAATGATTACATACCATTTTTATTATAAAAACTATTACAATTCTTAACAGTCATGTAAAGAAGCCAAGTTTTTTTTTTTCACTGGACATGCATGTGTGTTTACCTGCTTTGAGCTCTTTTCTTTAACTCTTTAGCCCTGACCCTCTTCTGCAAGTCCTCGAGTTTCCCGCTGGGCTCATGCTGAAGGCCGAGTTCACTCTCATCTTCAGGAGCGCTTACGATATCACAGAAGAACAAGGAAACATCAAATCCATCACGTTTCGTAAGATGCATCAGGTCTATGACCACACCTGAGGAGAAAATAGGGATTCAATCACTAGCAAAACATACGTTATATTCCTCATTCACCATATCTAGTCACTTTCTCCTCATATGACCCTACCTGTCTCTTTAAGGTCAGCAGCCTTAGTACGAGCCTGTCTGTCTTTCGCACTGTCTCCTCCGTGAGGATCGTCCCTGCAAGTGAATATCATGAGGCGCTTGTGGGACAGTCGCAGCTTGATGTCACTGTAAAGGTTGGAGCAGCACCACAAAGCCTCTCCAAGGGAAGTTTGCCCGCTGCCCATGATCTCTGCGGCCAACTCAGCTCCTTTTTCACCCCGCAGCTTATCGACATCCTGAACACACTGAGCTCCTGAGAAGACAAACATTGGGTGAGATGAATCTACCCCCAAAAAATTCATAATCTGAAAGACCTTTGATGCATGCAGACAAATAAGGAAGGTCTGAAAATGTATACAAATTTAAAATGTCACCAAAACACTGTCAATGCTTAATGAAGTAAGAAAAAAATATATATATAAGATAATTGAGAAATCTCACTTTGATATCAGAAACAAAAAAGACAATGAGGAACAACAATGAGGAGCGGTTTTATACGATTTAAATTACAAGTATGAGGAAGCCTCATAACAAGCCTTTTTCACAATCTTATTTCAAATGCAAGACAGAAACATACCTATTTTAGTTCTTAGTCAGTTATGCATTTTCACATGGCTTCCAAAGTTTAACAGGAACCCATTAAACAAAACTTCAGAGAGAAGATGCACAAGCTTGAGATTATGCTACTGCATTCTATATAAAACACTGTAAGATAATGGACACATTTGACATTTTCTTCCATTTCATACACCAGTTACCCACCGGGTGAATCCAAGTCATGGTAGACGTAGACATGCTTGAAGGAGTTTTTGGGGTTCTTGCTTTCCTTAGTCCCGTAGAATACCAAAGCCACCAGATCTTTGTCACTGCTTATGATCTTACTAGTGTACACACTACGCACACACTAAACACAAGATCGACAACTTTTATTATGTATACATAGAAAGCACAGAAAAATAAAAAAATGAATGAATGGGGGGTTTCAATTTTATTTATTATACACACCTGCATGGTCATGTCAAAATTTGATGACTCCCCATTCTCTCCCTTGGTGAACATCTCTTTGGATGCATCCACCAAAAACACGAGACTGTCACGGCCACTGACTTTGTATTCGCCTATAATGTTTTAAGTAAAAAAAAACACTTAAGTTTAGTTTCACTTGTTCTGAGCCAGGTCAGTTTAAAGGAGTTTAAAGTGTAACTTATGCTATAGAGTGAAGAACAATAAATGCAGTTAGCTATGCTAACCTCCAGATTCTTCTTCGTCCTGCTCTGCCTCATCGTCTTCGTTTTGATAGTACTCTTTCCAGTCTGCCATTGCTTTCCGATTTATTCAAGAATCGTATCAAGGTTAACTTTCACACACGAGTAGGATACACCGACTTTTCATAAACGAAAGTTTTGCCACTTTGTTTTAAAACAAAAACTATGTATTCCTATACGACTGCGCACGCATCCACAAGCGCCATAATTTGAATGACAGCTTTACTAGCCAATCACACGAGTATTGAAAAGCATTATCCAATGGCGAAACCGGAGCGGAGTGACGGGCCTTGCTTGCGCATAAACGAGGAAGTAAACAAAAGTTAATGAGAGAGGCAATGGCATGGTTAGTGTAACAAGACAAAAGTATGTGCATTTAAAGATGTTACTTGTAGCGGCAGATTAATTATATATTTGCCATGACAAATTTTAGCCGTGAAGTGAAAGTAGTCATAAAGTCCCATAAATATTATGAGATTTTCTAGGGGAGGGACTGAATGGGTCATGTTTTGTTCGGTGGTGAACACTATAACAATTTTCATTTTATCTGCGCCATCTAGTGTTCAAGATATTCCTACAGATGTTACGCTTCTGCCTGTGCTGCCATTGGTCAGTCAATGAATAAGCACATTTGTCATAACCGGTTTCACGAATATCTTGAGTCACTGTGGCGCAGCTGCCTGTCAACAATCGTGTTTAATTTTATTCCTCAAATAATTTAAAAGCACAACTAACGCGATTTGAAATTATTTGATCTTGTAGCGCGGAGAGTGTGAGAGTGCAGAAGTGTGAAGTTTATTTGTTATAGTTAGGCAGAGTGAGAAACTCAAGCTAAGCTTCACTTTTGTTAGTCATAGCGCTGTTTCTCTGCGGTTTCGTCTGTAAACACTCGTTTGTCTAAAGCTGTAACGATGGCTGGTGACAGCTCTTATAACGCGAAGTTGTACATATACGACCTGTCAAATGGAATGGCCCGTCAGCTGAGTTTCATGATGCTAGGTGAGTTTTCTTAAGTTTGATATACTTCTAGGATAGTGCATTGCTCCTAAAGTAATGGAGAGCATGTTACACATTCACGAGAAATGTTTCTTTATTAAATGTCATATTTTAAATAAATTTGTATTACAATTCCTTCCAAATATACAGGAAAGCAGCTCGAGGGAATATGGTGAGTATTTTAACCTTTTTGGAAACCTTGATTCTTGTAAATATTATGGAGATATGTCTTTAAAAGTGCATGCACTTACTATGTTTATTTCTTGAAGGCACACCTCTATAGTGGCTTATGTGGAAGAGTTTTTCTTTGGAGGAGTGGGCATTTCAAGTTGCCCTCCGGTAAGAGAATGCACTAGAGGCAGTAGTACCTACAACGTTTTTCTGAAAGAAGAATACTCAAAAGATCGCTATGTCAGATATGTTAGAGATACTACATAAGTAATAAGGCCTTGTGATTGTAATCCAGCATAAACAGTAGCATGATGTCATCATCATGTTTCAGGGTGGGACACTTCTGGGTATGCCTGACTCCATTGTGGATCTTGGAAACACAGAAGTTCCTCGAGACCTTTTTCTGGAATATCTCTCTTCCCTCAGTGGCTCCTATAGGTCAGCATATCTTTATTTGGATGTAACAGGAAATTGGTATGATTTTTAAAATTCACAGATGTTAAAGGAGATGTAATTTTTTTAAAATAGGAGAAGTTTCCTTATTCCAGTTAATGTGTATTTAAGTAGGCAACCACAGGTTAATTTACATCAAAAATATCATGTTTTCTTCTATATAAAATTTTGATTGAGCATCCCAAAATATCAACAATAACTCAATTGGTTAAATAAGATTTTTATCATTTCATACTAGTGGCAAAGAAATTACATATTTCACATCTGCAAATTATACTAATACCAAACTTCCCATACTTCATCTTTCTGTTCCACAGTCCTGAAAAATACCATCTTTTCGAACACAACTGTAACAACTTCAGTAGTGAGGTGGCACAGTTTTTAACTGGAGCTAAGATTCCCTCATACATAACTGATCTTCCATCTGAGGTGCTCTCAACGTGAGTTTCACCTTAGAACTGTTTACCCAATGCATTCAGAAATGTCATTATTATGTATAACTGCATTAAATGACACTGTTTATTCTCCTTAGACCTTTTGGCCAAGCACTCCGTCCTTTTCTAGACTCCATCACCATCACCCCACCTGGAAGCAACAACTTGAATGGATTTGGCCAGAGGTAGATCTGTCCCAATCTAAGTGAATTAATAAAATATGTATAATGTGTATCTGCCCTGCAGGCTAATTTACTTACTGCTTGAGAGCAGTGTATTTAAAAAGTACCATTTTATACTGTAAGTGCCGGTCTTTCAGATTTTGTGCTCAGTGCCTCTTTATAAGAAGTTTCTCAATTTTAATTAAATGTACTATTCTGTGAACTGTGGTGTGGACCAGACACTGTGAGTTATGTCACAATATTACCATTTAAGTTAACTTTCCTCTTGACCAAATCACTGATAAACAACTAATCATTAGCAGTAATATCCTATGTGGGTTGTAAACCAAACATAAGTGTATAACATTTTAATATAAGCATCAGAAAAACGAATGAATTGTTTTTTTACCGTTTGTTTGCTTTGCAAATATAACCCACTTAGGGATTTTAGCGCAATCCCCTTATTAGACTACAGATGTCTCCATCCTACCTCAAATATATTCACATTTTAATCATGAATGACTGGAGAATTTGTTAAACACTGAAGTAAACACTTTAAAATCAAATTGAAATGGTAGTTTAGATGTTAAATATATTATTTGATAATTAATACTGATCTGAAGAATGGAATGTCATTTAATTTTACTTTTTTTTTAGGCTATCTGACAATAGATCGTTCTTTATGGATTATTAAATGTTGTTAAAATCTGGACTAGTCTTTACTTACATTGTCCATCCATTGCTTGATTTGTAGTTTGCTTATTGCTGGTTATTGACATTTTCTCTGTTTTAAGTTGTTATACAGATCTTAACTTCAGTCAGAGCTACCTGGTATTTATCCGAGATTGCCAAAAAAAAGAGGTTTTAAGATGGTCTTTAACATTACAGTACATTAACAATCCAGAACAGTGTCATGGAGATAAAGCTAATGAATGTTTTATAAAATATGTAAGAACCACCCAGTGGGACAGCTGTTGTATTTCTCACATAGGTAGGTAATATAATGTAAATACAATTTAGATTTCTGTATTCTCTATACTTTTCTTCCTTATATGTGTTTTAAATAAAATTTTGTCCGTTTAACAATAAAGATGTTTTGACAGAAAATGAATTTGTTCGTGCTTGTCAGGTTGCATGAGTTAAAAAATGGAAATTCTGTCATCATTTACCCATCCTCTTGTAATTTCAAACCTGTATGATTTTCTTTCTTTTGCAGAACACAAAAGAAGATATTTTGAAGAATGTTGGTAACTGAACAACGGCGGTTCCCTTTCACTTGCATTGGTTTTGTGTCCATAGAAGTGAATGGATACCGCCATTGTTCGATTACCAATATTCTTTAAAAATCTAAATATATTTTGTGTTCTGTAGTAGAAAGAAAGTAACATCATTGACAAGAGGGTGAGCAAAGATGACAATATTTTCAATTCTGGGTTAACTTTCAATATAAGTTATTTTATGTGAGTTAGTATACAGTAGATGTTTCCCATCCTCATCTAAATGTAGTCTGTAAATTATATATCTCTTTATTGAGCTCTAAAGTTATTTCACATTTGTCCAAGATGAATGAACAATTTATGAGCCATTTTATAATTTCAAGCATATGTACCTTAAAGTTGCATTTCATTTGCATCATCTTATTCCCTTCCTGTAATCATCTACTTAGCCGTTCTTATATTCTGATGAAAATGTGCTGATGACAGGTTAACTGAGTTTCTTTGAAGACAAGCAAAATAACTAGGGATGCGCTATAAATTATTGGTCATATCGGTATCACTTGATAAAGGGTCATTTTGAATGTTATCGGTATCGGCCGATAATAACATTTTGGCCAATATATTATAGCCGATAAATTATGAATAATTTCCTCTAGTTGAACCACTTCAGCTGGACGCTGCTCACAGTTAAAATACAATACAGTACTGTCTTTTTGTTGTGATCATTCACTTACTGCTATTAGAAAAACATTGTTGATGTAGTATGTAGATATTTATGAATGTGTAAATTATAGGAACAATAGCATATTGTTTGAATCAGACTGCTGTCTGAATGCTTTCTGTCTTGAGCCTGTTAAACTTGTGGCAATTAAGAACATTTTTCTAGGTTGCTCTGGAAGAACATCTTTAATTTGTTTATTAAATAAACATTATACCAGAAAATTAAAAAAAGTTAAAGAATCTTTCAATAGTGTAAAGAAGGCTTAGTACATGATTTTCAGGTGAAAAAAAAAAGATTTCAGTCACAGAAAATGTTATATTAAAATTTAGATACTGTTTATCAGCCTCCAATGTTGAACAATTATCGGTTATCGTTATTGGGCAAAATTTACATATCGGTGCATCCCTAAAAACAACTTTCGACTATGCTTCTAATCTGTATTCCTACTTATAAATTACAAAATTATTTTCTTTCCTGCAGTTATTTTTACTGCTTTTTCATTTTGAATTTCGGTCATGTAAGCGCTTAAAATCAGAGACAGACTCTAGTTTGTGTATAATTTTATACAGGCATTCACATGATAGTTTTTTAATAGTTGTCCGCTTATGAAATGCATGACATTTATATGATTTCATGGGCCATGGCATTAATTAACCAGCACAGCTTTTCAGGGTTAGATCCTCTCACCCAAATATAGCGTTTTACTGTTAGTGTCATGAGTAGATACAAAAATATTACATCTAATCATCTGGAGAATATACCAGTATAATGCTCAAATCCATTCAGATTAAAGGGTGAAAGGGCAAAGAAGAGAATGAGTGATTCATGGCTACTTTACCAAAACGTTTGGAGAACAAATTGCGTGTTTTTATAGCATGTACATATAATATAAAGCTATATTAATCATAACAGTGTTCAAGCAAAATACAAGGCATTAAACATAATCCGTGTTGATGTTAATCTGCAGCTGTGGTTACATTTACATTTTTAGCTTTTGAGCAAGAAAGTCTTTGCTGTGAAAGTTTCTTGTGTGTTATGTGAAATAGGGCAGAGAAGATAAATTATATGAGTCCGGCCGCTTAATGTGAATTAAAACAAAAATATTCACACACTATGGTTTCCCGGACAAGGATTAGTTTAAACCAGGACTAAGCCTTAGTTAAATTAGGACATTTAAGTAGTTTTTACAAACATGCCTTACAAAACACATTACTTGTGTGCATTTTGAGACAAAACAATGCCACTGATGTATTTTAAGACATGTCACTGCTAACTGTTTTCAGTTTAGACAGCTTTAGTCTAGGACTAGTCTTTAGCCTTGTCCGGGAAATCGCCCCTTAATTTGGTTGGTTTGCAATTACATTGTCAGGGCAATATTATTATTGGAATTGTGTGATACGATGCATTGTACATGGGGATGCAAAAATGAATGTCGCGAAATATTGTAATGACATGATGATAGTTGAGACGTGAGACGTAATGACAAATCTCAACAAATTCTTCAAAATAGTCATTTTTTTCAAAATTATCCATTGGCTCATTGACTGCATTAGCCTTTCCGTGCACTGTGTAAGAATGTTATTAAACTGGACATGAAGTAATAAATCTTGCAAGAACACGCTAAAAGATCTGTCGAGCTATTTCAACCTTTTCAAAGGTGATAACTACTAAGTTAATTAGACTACCACGTCTGAATATGGATGAAATGTTTAGTAACAGTGGGAAGCTGAAAGGCCAGTTTAGTCCAGCTTGACTTTCTATTCTTGTTTCCATTTACATTTTTTTTTGTCTCTGTTGTCAAGACAGGTAACAAGTATAAAAACACACTACCCATGATACTACATGTTAACAATGAGTCACTTTTTAAATGTTATCCTGATTATACGAGATATATCCAGCTGCAGAACCGCAACCACAGTTTCAGAACCACAGTTTCTGAACCACAGCTACAGAATGGAAGTGAGGGGCTGAGTTATTGACAACGAGATAAGCATGGCGGATAGCACATATGTTAATTTAAGCGTTTATTTGCTAAATATTGAATTTGTGCGTTTGTGGGATTGTTTTTCTAGAAATGTAGTGATAAAATGGGCCTAAGAGTGAATTGCAATTGTTAATTTAATTATTTGTTGTATAATGTTTGATTGTTTCTTTTAAAGCCATGCTGTTTGCTTTTTTATACAACCTAGTTATATTTTTATTAAAATGTCTGTTTTCATATAGAAAGTGCATGCTGCAGATGCCCATAAAACTTAATACAAAATGCCCACAAGTTTAAAACATTATTTCTAATATCAGGTACAAGAACACGTGGGCTAATACAATAAAACACATTACATTATCATCTGCTTGTTGGAAAAAGTGTTAACAGCAATATCAGCGATATCTATGGATTTTTATGTAATCGGCTAATCTAGCTAGCTGTTTCCATTTTTTATGCGTTTTATTCTCTTCTATTCAAATTTCTGTGAAAAGAAAAAAAACTTTTATTTATCATTCTGTTTATGTGATGGACATCGATTTTGATCATCTTTGGTAGCTCATTTAAAAGCATTTTGAGTAAAAACGGCTGGCTCTTATGTAGTGAAGCGCATACAAAAGACTTAAAACCGGATGCAATGAGACCTGTTTTTCAGCATAGGCGTGACGTTTGGCATAAAGCCTATTACATAAGATTAATGTTTTATAAAGCTTTTTGTACTGTCCCGTAATGTATTACCATAACTTATACATGTACGAACTGAAAAGTGGCCTTATTTAAAAGTATGAAGGTTTGCGTGTTACAAAAGCAAATCCCAAGCTCTGCCCCTCTGTTCTGCGGCTGCGGTTCAGAAACTGCTGGAGGAGCTGCGGTTCTCTGCAGCTGGATACTATTGGATTATACTGCAACATCGTCTGACAAAGTCACCATACTTCTATATTAAAGAGTGGTGGTTATTTTCCCATGTAGTGCACTGCCTCCGCCAACAAACTATGTGCATAGATGTACTATGTTCATGTTCGATGCTTAAATTCTTTGTTGTACTCGTTGATGAGTCACCTGAGTTTCAGTCAACTGAATGTTTAGCTAATCCACCACGCACACACTGCACAAAATAGATGCTGAGAAAACGACCTTTTCCAACTGAATGAAAGCTGTGCACCTTTTGTGGACAAAAGGGGTCTGAAATTCACTAAATAAAGTGCCAAAGTCACTAAATTGTAACCGGTATATGTGCGCGACTGTGTGTGACACGGGACCTGAATGGCAAGGATTGGTGGCTAATTGTGACCGTTAATGTTAACGTTATGCCATGTTGCCACAAATAAAACAATGCATGCACTGTAAAAAAATTCCCCGTAAATTTACAGTAAAGTACTGGCAGCAGTGGTTCCAGCCATTTACTGTAATTTTACAGGATTGTAACCGTTTTTTTTCATTTTACAGTTGTGCTGTAATTCCAGAGTAAAGTACTGGCAGCTATTTACCGCTATTGTACAGTTTAAGTACAGTTTTCTGTTTTACGGCTGTGCTGTAATTTCACAGTAAAGTACTGGCAGCAGTGGTTCCAGCCATTTACTGTAATTTTACAGGTTTGCAGCTGTTTTTCATTTTACAGTTTTGCTCTAATTCCAGAGTAAAGTACTGGCAGTGATTTACCGTAATTGTATAGTTTTCTGTTTTACGGCTGTACTGTAAATTCACAGTAATGGCTATGTTATTTTATATTACTCTACTGCCCAGATAGCAAATAAATACCTTATTTCTCCCAGAAATGGTCCATAGTGCCACCACAAATATCTAACTCACCCACAACTGGCCCAATATATAATAATATATTGAATAACTGGAAAAAACACAGAAACCAAGCAAATGCAAGTATTGTGTTTAATTGATGCTGACAATAAAATCTACTCAAATGCAGCAAAAATAAATTACTTAGAGGTGCCAAAAAACAATCACACTAACATTTAGACAACAGAAAAAAGCAACAAAAACAAAGTCCTTGGTCTGTTAATCTACAGTATTTTACTGTTGGAAATTGCCAGTTTTTAACAGCAATTTTTTACAGTGTGGGAAACCGCTTCGTCGTGTTAGTTGCAGTGTGTGACACACTATGCAACAAGCTATTGTAAACAAGCTACCGTTAACTAGCTAAGTAACGTAATGTTCTAATCACTAACATAGCAGATTCAAGGAAAAATACATCGGTAATCAGCATTTTTTGCTACAACTAATTTATTAATGAATCAGCATCAACTACATTAAAGAGTATCACTTCATTTAAAGTGAATAAAATAGCCTTCTTACTGAAGTTCAACAACCACTGCACTGATGAACTGAGCTGCATACCTGTGTGTAGTGTCAGTGACATGAACGGGGAAAGCAGGCAGTGGGCCAAACCACTGTGAGGCAGGGGAGGGGGAACTCAACTGTTTCTCAACTTAAAATATTTTTTTTTGCATTTGTATTTTTTTATAATTACACAATTATTTTAGGTATACATAAATATAATAATCACAATAGACTGTGATTTTTAATGATTTTTTTGGGGGGACAACCCTCAGATGGAGGGGGACGTGTCCCCTCCGTTCCCCCCGGGATTTACGCCCATGAGAGCAACATAATTTTTGGAAATAATATTTCAGAATAACCTAAATTATTCTGTTATGATCCTGTTTATGGGAACTCTATAGGTTACAATTTGACATTTACAGTATTTATGGCAAGATTTGCTATGACACTGCTCCTGGCCCCATGAGATTCTTTCCCACCTTTCTAAAATACAATGTCCTGCCCTCCTTTTCTAATTTATCTTTGGGCATATTGTTCTGCATCTAGAGCTTCTTTGCATACTAATCCAGGCTAAAATAAATCTGAGTTCTTTAAGGCTTTATCCTTACTAATGCACTGTACTCCTGAGAGAGTTCTGAACTAAATGCCATCTCACTTTTTTCCCTGCAGATCCTGCAACAAGCCTCGTGGTGATGAAGAGAGAGTAAAGAGACACAAGAGGCACAAGTGGATTTTCTGGTTGTTGCATGCATCATCCTCTCATGTTTCCAGTGAACACATTTCCAGTTTACCTGTGGTACTGTAAATAAAGATAACTAGTTAAAAGTATAAATAGATGGGTTAGTCAGATAAATTCAATGCCACAGACTGGACTTGAACATACTGATATGTCACGGTCCTGCCTTCTTGTTCATGATTTTCTAGTCGTGTGGCAGGATCGTGACAGGTCCCTTATGTTTAGTGTGAGAAGCCATGGGGTGTTTATCTTTTGATATCTCATGTGCTTTCTCGTGTCTTGTCATTGGCCCCACCCCTCTCGGTTCATGTATTACTTCCCTGCCGTGTCTAATGTTTCTCACCTGCCCTCGTTGATTATCCCTCGTTTGTCTTCCCTTTAAATAGTCCTCATGTTTCATTGTGTTGTTGCTCGTGGATTGCGTTCTGTGTTTCTGATGTTCTTCGTATTGCCTGTGCCTCTTGTTCCTGTTTTCGTCAGTCATAGTGAGTGTTTAGTTGAGTTCAGTCTTTGTCAAGTGTATGTTTCTCTAGTGTTTAGTTAGTTTACGTCCCTTTTACTTATATCATTTTGTTCTTGCTTACACCCCATCGCGGGTTTTTGTTTTGTTGTTTAATAAAAGTCTTTTGTTTCCCCGTACTCCTGCTGCCTGCGCTTGGGTTCTTACGGTTGCTGTCACACCCTCCCCGGTCGTGACAGCACTCGTGACACTGATGTACATACTGTTTTTCACTCTTGGAGATAAGAAAATGACTCAACAATTTTCATCATGAGGTTTTAATCTTGCCCGTTTTTGTCATTTAGAGGTTGCTCTTTCATAGCTCAGGAGATAGTTTTCATGTAGATGTTTTCCTAAAATTGCATTGGAGACATAAAAAATGATATTTGTCATGAACGTTTCTCTTCAAATCCAAAGGAGTTACTTTACATTAATTTTACAGCACTACTCTCAAAGGTGCTGTGTGTATTTTTGGAGAATGTATTTACAGAAATGCAATATAATATACATTTTTATGTCTTCAGAGGTGTATAAATAAATGTATTGTTGCATAATACAGCGTTATGTTTTTATTACCTTCGAATGAGCTATTTCTATCTACATACACCGCATAGAAATTTGCCATGTTATTTCTACAGTAGCCCTAAACGGACTGCTCTACAGAGCATTTCGTAAATACATTATCTCCTTCAGCAAAGAAGCGAAAACATGCCAACATCTTAGTGTTGTGGTGGAGTGAGCCGTTGGTTGCATTCGCAACCTCACCACTAGACGGCACTAAATGTCATACACTAGACCTTTAACGAGCTATTAGACCATGTAGTAATACATTAAAGGTCTAGTGTAGCGGCATCTAGTGGTGAGGTTGCGAATGCAACCAACGGCTCACTCCACCTCTCCAATTTCTATGCGGTGTATGTAGATAGAAATAGCTCATTCGAAGGTAATAAAAACATATCGCTTTATTATGCAAGGTCTTTATCCTCTACATAAAATTTTATATTATATTGCATTTCTGTAGATTCTCCAAAAAATACACACAGCACCTTTGAGAGTAGTGCTGTAAAATTAATGTAAAGTAAATCATTTGGATTTGATGAGAAACGTTCATATCTAAATCGCAGACTTGGCAAATCTGAGCTTAGTTTTTGATATTGTTGAGATCTCTTCTGAAACTCTAATGGAGACTTCATGAGATTTCTGGATTTTTTTTTCTCAGAAGAAATATCTGAGACAAAGGAGACTAAAGCACAGGTTTCCATTTGCTCTGTATTCAATTTTCTATAATTTTACACCTAGCTTTCTGTAGCTAGCTTTTACTATTCGGCTGAAACGAGAAAAAGAAGAAGTGAGTAAATCATGTTATTAAAATACTGAAGTGACTGAAAGGTTTTCTCAATGGATCCAGGTACTTCTAAAGCAATTTACAATAATAAAGAACGCATCACAGGGAATGACTGGCTATTTGCATCTCTTTTCACTTGGTAAAGGTCAAGTTTGACAGAGAGCCTACAGAGACCTCAGATAGACCTGACTGTTTATGAGACATTGAAATTCACACGACTCACCAGAGAATTTATAGTCATCGTAGGGCATATGGCTCATCAGATATGTTTGCACAGACTCTTTAGTAACATTTTTCTTCTTTCCATTTGTCTTTCAGTTTTTCTTCCACACTTTGCCCCATTTAACTAGAACAAAAATATCTATTACACAACACATCTAATGTAACAGGTGGTTTTGCTGCGGGGTCTTTCAGTTTCACTCATTTAATATGGGCGTAGGGTAATCTTATTAATTATTTTTCTATTTCCCCTCTCTTTCACCCTTTTCTTTGTCTTGATTTGTTTTGCTCTTTGATTTTGTTGCTTTTGAATTCCTTTTGATTTTGAATTAAGTTAAGGTATGTGTGCTCAGTGAAAGATAAGCGATTGCCATGCAGCTTTAATTTCACATGCAGCAGTTTGCACAGTTTTGGGTAACAGAATTTTTATCTTGATCTGAAGAACAATACTGTAAAATCTGGTGAAAAAAGGAAGAAGCATCATTAGCAGAAGAAAGCTATATAGCCTCGATAAGTATTTTAAATTTAATTTGGAAATTGTTCTACAGAGGAAATTTATTATGAAAGTGGTTTAGAGAAATAAAAAAATGCATTAACTCATCAACGGATAAACCTTAACATGCAACTATGTTTTAACACTGCTTTCTCGTGCTGCTGCATGCTTTATGGATTACCTTAATGCACTTTTTTATTGCCTCTTTTTTAACAAAGTGACCAGTGCCCACTGTTTTTTTATGCTTTATTTAAACATTTGACATATTTCTTTTGTATAGCAACTCAAGAGGAAAGATGCTACATAAATGAATCTTACTAGTCTTTATTGCATAGCAATTTTATTGCAGAGTGATTTAGCAAAACCTTTCCTTCTAAAATGTTGTATGCCCTTTGGGATTCATATATTGCCAAATGAATAAACACCTGACAATATTAATTTCATAGCAGCTACATTAATTGTATAGAGGTCTTAATAGTACTGTACAACAATAACAGCAATTACTGTTAACTTTGAATGATTTTCTGCATTTGTTATAAATTACACCATCATTGCTCTTCCCATCAACACTCTTTCCCATCCATTCCTCCCTTCCCTTCCCTTCTTATTGTGTTAAAGGGATAGATAGTTCACCTTTAAAATGAAAATTATGTCATTATTTATACGCCCTCTTGTTATTTCAAACCTATATGACTTTGTCAAACTATATGACTATGTTTCTTCTACAGAACACAAAAGAAGATATTTTGAAGAATGTTGATAACAGAAAACCATTGGTCCCCATTGATTTGCATTGGTTTTGTGTCCACACAATAGAAGTCAATGGGGACCAATGGTTTTTAGTTACCAACATTTTTCGTAATATCTTCTTTTGTGTTTTGCTGACGAAAGAAAATTTCACAGGTTTAAAATGACAACAGGGTGAGTAAATGATGAATGAATTTTCATTTTGAAGGTGAACTATTCCTTTAAATAGCCTATTTTGAGAGTCCTTTCATATCATTTTCTTTCATAAATAAACACTGTATATTTCTATTAAGACTATTAAGACTAAATTTCACGCCTCAGGTTAATGCATCCAGGACCTTGCATTTAACATTAAATTCACTGCAAAACTGCACTGCAGTATTTTATATTTTTATTAACAGGGAGGGAATCAGTTTTTTGTTGTGCATTCCAAGTATCAATCAAACTGTATAAATACAATTTACATCCATAATACTTTCAATAGAGGACCCTTAAAAGGGTTCTATCTGTCTATGGGATAAAGGGATAGTTCATCCAAAAATGAAAATTCTGTCATCATTTACTCACGCTCATGTAATTTCATACCTGTATAAATTACTTTGTTTCCGATGAACACAAAGAAAGATATTTGGAAGAATGTTAGTAATTTTCAGTTCCGGGACATCATTGTCTACCATAGTAGGAAGAATTAAATGGTAGTCAAAGGTGCCTGAGAACTCTTTGTTTTTTTAAATTCTTCAAAATATCTCATTATGTGTTCAACAGAACCAAAAAAATACATTTTTTCCTACTATGGTAGTGGATGATGTCTCAGAACTGAAAATTGCTAACATTCTTCCAGATATCTTTCTCTCATTAGAACAAAGAAATGTATACAGGTTTGAAACAACCTGAGGGTGAGTAAATGATGACAGATTTTTCATTTTTGGATTAACTATCCCTTTAATATGGTGTAAGACATACAGACTCATTTCAAGTCTATTTATGTTCAAGCAACTTTGAAATGATTTAGAAGTAAAATTCTGCCCTTATTTTGTGCGTTAAATAACACACAGACAAATGAAAGAAACCCTAAAGTGAATGAGTAAAAGACATGATGAAACAGGAGAAACATCCCCCTAACCCATAGACAGTTTACCCCAGAGTAACAATGTATTCTGAGAGGGCACATTCATCTTTCCCAGAACAGAATCAGGTTCAAGACTAATATTAAATTGGGGGATTATTCAATATCAACATTATTCAGACCTCAATATTAATATGTACAAAAATGTAACAGGTCAGTGCAGATGCACAAGAAGGTCATGTTCTATGCTCTTATTCAGAGCTCTTCTTGACCTTTCCATGTATAATTTTAACTCTTTAATCATACGGCCATTTTCTCGTACACTTTACAGAGAGATTTACCTCAGACTCCACAGGGATGATGTGACAGTAGGCGTAGTGCACCAAAACACCCAGTGGAGAAAATGAATGTTTACAAGCCCTATTATAACTTTTTTAAATAAACAGGGCCACAATGACCACCGAGAGTCAGTTTAACATCGGATCTAAATAATATATGAAGAGTTTGGTTCCAAAATGAGATAACTCTTTTTTTTAATGTTTTTTATGATGTTATGATGTTTTTATTGTGTTTATTTGGTAGTTAGCTGTATTTTTTTTTTAAACAAACCAACTGCGTTTTATTGATATTAACTGGAATGCACAATAAAAATGTAACAATTAATTTTGTATTATTTTTGCGGTGCTTGTCTTTGCCAGACCGATTGTCTGTGCTGTTTGTAATTTCTTGGAGGATTTATTGAGAAATACAATATAATGTACATAACTATGTCTTCAGAGGTGTATAAAGACCTTACATAACAAAGCATTGTGTTTTTATTACCTTAGTCTGAGCTATTTCTATCTACATACACCACTGATCCCCTTACATGAAATTCGTCATGTTGTTTCTACAGTATAGCCCTAAACAGACAAACTGCCCAACAGAGCACGTTTCATTAATGCGTTATCTCCTTCATCAAAGAACCAAAAAAGTGACGACATCTTAGTCCGGTGTCAGCCTAGGAAGTGCTTTGAAAGGGAGGGGTGGAGTGAGCTGTTTGTTGCAGTTCGCAACCTCACCACTAGGTGCCGCTAATTTTAACACACTGTACCTTCAAGGGAAGGTACAGTTAGATTAAATGATTACATAAAGTTCCACAATTTCAACTAATGTAATGCATATTTGTTTTTTAGGTTAAACCCCTCTACAGAAAAACAAAATGAAATGCTTTGTGTTCTGAAAAAGGATCAGGATATAAGAAAGATGGATGGAGATAAGGAGGAAGAGAGAGGGAGAGAGAGAGAGGGAGAGATTTACTTTGAGAGGACCAAAGAGTTCTGCGAAATTCCTCTTCCATCCTGTTTCTCCTTCCTCCCTTCAGAACTCCAGGTTGTGTTTGTCACATGTTAACCTGAGTGCAGATCAAAGACGTGATTCTCCTCAGAGCCTGTCAGCTCTGCACTGTGGATGCTGCAGAAGAAAAATCTCCAACAATCAGAAGAGTTTCCACTTTAAACATCAACAATCTTAATATTTGACTTAGTCATTTTGACAGTGTAGGTTTTGGATACCTTGTGTCCATGCTTAAAAGATCTAGTTTTAGTGTTTGAAAATTCAATGGAAATAAGTCAAAGTTAAGAATGATGTGCTTATGGACAGAGAAATGGATTTTGCAAATGTAAGAGGATTTTGTCTTCAGAGCATGAAACGTTTTTGTCCGGTGTATAAGGCAGATACTTGCTGTAACGGACACACTATTTCTTCAAGGGGTCTGAAACTGTCCAATAAAAATAACAAATTTTCCCTTTTTTTGCTTTGTCCTTATTCACTCTCACTCATGCATATATGCCCAAGAAATTATTATAAACATTATTCAAAAACTATAAAAGTCTAAATTTTGAAATAAAAACGAACCTGCCAGGGGCGGACTGGCCATCTGGCGTACCGGGCGTTTTCCCGGTGGGCCGCTAACGTATGGGGCCAGTACGGAGGCTGTGGCCGCTAACGTATGGGGCAGTAACGGACGCGTTGGCCGCTTAGGCAGACGTATTATAAATGCAAATGCAAGCAACGCGAATGCAAAAGACACGTATGCATGCAGAATAGGATCACTCTCCCTTTACACGCAGCATCTGGATGGGAAATATCCCCCCTCCTCTCTTGCTCTCTTTCCCTGTGGTGTGTTGAATAGAGGGGAGGAGTTTTCATTTGAATCCTGAACTGTTGCTCCTCACAAGCCTCAGAGACAGCACTCTGAGTGCATTGCTGTGGATTAAAACACTCACTTGCATGTGCTCTTTACGGGAAAGGGATTTTTGTGGCAAATTACAATTACTGGTTGCTTGGAAATTGAGAGAAGAGGAGTTTTACTACAGACAAGAGTTTAACTACTGTACAGTGATGGGATATGTTAAATGAAATGCATGTGTGCAAGTTTTTGTTTCTTTTTTCAAGGATAAAGGTAATTATTTTGCAATTAAGGAAACTGTGATTTTGCAACAACAGTGAAACTACATTTATCTTGGTGTTTTGAGATAAGATGCACTAACATTTTGTTTGTAATAACCATGCACGCTTTAAAACAAAATTGCAATAAAAAACAATTGGAGTAACGTTGCAGTGAACATTGGAATAATGTTGAAATAAACATGCACTGCATGAAGTAACATTTTCAATATATATATTTCAAACAATTTCTGGAATATAATCTTTCCAGATCCCTAAATAATTTTTACTGCTTATATAAATTAGTATTTTTTTTTAATAACAATTGTATTTTAACTTGTGTGATAAAAAACTATGAGCTTTCACTCGCTTGGGTCTTAAACCCGAAAATTTTCCATATTTATTTGTTTTACTTGTAACTTGTGGTACTTTACTTTTAAAGTGAGTTTAATAAGTATCCGGTGAATCATGGCTGGATATTCTTTTTTGCTACATCTTCTGCTGACCGGCATTCTGAGCTGGGCCTCTAAAGCACATGAAGAAAGTACCACTGAAATGGACATCCAACCAGCCAATCAGACTGAAGATGCTTTATTGATTTCTGTGACATCAGAAGGGCCTCTATCATTAACAACACCTGGAGAGGTGGAGGAGGACACTGTGCCATCCACTGGCAGCCGTTGCCGAGGTTACTACGATGTGATGGGTCAGTGGGATCCTCCTTTTAATTGTAACGTGGGCGTGTTCCTGTATTGCTGTGGCACCTGTTTTTACCGATTCTGCTGCCAGTTCCGTCAGCAACGGCTGGACCAGACCTCTTGCTCTAATTATGACACTCCCATTTGGGCCAACACTGGAAAACCTGTGGCCACCAACACCGAGGTCCAGCCAGACCATGAACGAGATCGCACCCATATGATTGTGTACATCATCTGTGGTGTGGTGGCCATCATGGTCCTGGTGGGAATCTTCACCAAACTGGGACTGGAGAAGAGCCGTGGAGGCCAGAATGACCTCAGTAACTCCAGGTGAGTAGATATAAGTTTATAGTAGATAAAGTAGATAAATGTCCCCTTTTGTGTTCTGCCGAAGAAAGAGTCATACAAGCTTGAAATGACATGACAGTGTGAATGATGAAAGAATTTTCGGGTGAACTGTTTTAAGTGTGTATTTCCACAAATTCAGTGTATGGCGCCAAGTGGTGCAGCATCCAGCCTGAGCTAAAGCCATTAATATTCATGATAACTCTTTCAGATTTTAACAGCCGTCTCTACGGTAGACATAAATTTAGTATAGAAGTGCTGTACTTAAGATAGTTTAACATTCACAGCATCATTAAACATTCTACAAAAATTGAACACTATCCCCCTTGAGTATCTTTCTTTGCCTGTCTCAATTCCCAGCTGTTCTCTGTTCCTTTCCCCATTCATTCCTCCTGTCCTGTCTCTGCTCAGATCTAACCCTTCGTTCTCATTGTTCTAAACATTCACAATCTTTATGAATGTCTAAGTGCCTGCCACGAGCAATGAAACAAAACACAGAGAATTTTTAACTCTCCCATTTCAGAAATGAAATGACCCAATAATGCAAACACCCCTCTTGAGGTGAACACGTTACGAGGACGAAAATATTCATCTGAAGATTAGCATTTCCCACACATTGAACACTGCACTCCAGATTAGCTCTCCTTACAAGATTACGTTCTCTTGATACTAACACTCTGCTTTAAGATTTAACCAACTTTTCTGAACATTAACTCTTTTTGAGACTATCTGCTCTGTGAGAACGAGCCATAAAAAATAAACTGGACTTTTAAGTAATTTCCTAATTCTATTTTCATCCATGTCCTAATATTTGAGTGTCATATCAACATGCCCAAATCTTTCTAACCTCGATTAAGCAGGAAAGACCAACGTAGGTTTATCTATCTGAATAAACCTCTACAGATTATGTTCCAAGTTCCAATAGGGTCATGTATGCGCCAACCTGGTCTCACAGGTTTAGTTTTAGGTTTAGGGAGTGGGGTTAGGTGCTCTAAAATATCGATTAAATTACAAATAATAGAAGCAGAAGCAAATCATGATTTCTGACACTGACATGCATTCTTCTCTTTAGCACCCCCAGTGGACTTTTGTGTCTCAAAACTGTAGCAATATGTACCTGATGGTACGTATTTTGTGGCGCTGCAAAAAGTGTACAGATGTACGCATTTCCTATGAAACCAGGTTGGTATTCGCAGAAGTTGCAGATTTTCCTTGAAATATTCCACTACTGGACAACAAAGGTATTAAAACCTGGACAGGAAATAACACAAGCAAGTGATTCATATGCATTGTGGACAGCAGTGATACTGGAAGAAAATACATGGTTCAGTTCACAGCCTAAAAAGCATGCTGTGTCCAAAGGCAAGACTCTGTGCCATAAAATAACCCACCCACAGGTATGTAAAGGAATAAACCTCTTTTTTGCTATAGCCTATGGGTGTCCAAAAGCCCCAGATTCACAAAACCAGAGCAAATCAGGTAACAAAACAAGTGCATCCACAAAACTTGCACGAAGCAATTTACGCTTTAGATCTTAGTGTTAGACTAAGGTACCCAGCAAACAGAAATACTGTATGTTATAAGAATGTTTTGCTCATGTTTCCAGGAAGTTATGAAAACGTTTTTTCTGGATGTTTATATACGTTTCTAATGTTTTTATACCAAAGTTTTATAATGTTTTTTAAAATTGTTTAGAAATGACTTGCTCTAAAAAAGAATTTTATCAGAATAATTTTATCAGAATATTACGTCAATTCAATTTCAAATTAATTAAAATGATTTAATAATATAAAATTATACATTTTAATAAATTAAATTTAAATGTATAAAGTTTTATTATAAATTAAAATATTATATTATAAAATAAGAAATTTCAAATGATTAAAATAAAATGCTCTTTTAGTGTTACTGCAAGAACTATAAGAGAGAACTGAACGTAAGCCAAAGCTCTCAGGTTTAAAATGATCTTAATTTATATAAAATGGTGTGTTTGGACCCTTTAGTTGATGCAGTCAGTCCCACCTCCTTCTCAGAAGTTTGTTTGTTGGATTTTTCCTGTGACTCCAAACTGACTTAAATCATTTGACTTGAATGAGATGTGGCTGCTCATGGCTGGCTGGTGTGTGTTTGCGTGTTAATGCATCTCTCTGATTTTAGAGACATGTCTCCTCTCCTGCATGGCTGAGTCTTAGTGGGTGTGCACTGACATTTGCATCCTCCTGCCACCCCCACCGTCTCTCCCTCATCTTCACTGTGACTTTAAGGAGGTCTGTGACCTTTGACAAAACAACTCATCAACACTCCTTTCTGGCGGTGGGACATTACAGAAATATTATTCAGACATAACTAAATACTAGATACAGTATTAATCTCTAAACTTTCAGACTTTTACATAACCTTTATTAATTCAATAAAATTTGCCATCTTTTAAGGTCTAATGTGTAATGTTTTGGAGGATCTTCTGACAGAAATGCAATATCATATACAAAACCATGTCTTCAGAGGTGTTTAAAGACCTTACATAATGAAGCGTTACGTTTTTATTACCTTAGAATGAGCTATTTCTATCTACAACACAGCGGGTCCCCTTGCATGGAATTCACCATATTGTTTCTACAGTAGCTCTAAATGGTCAAACCGTAGTAGTGCTTCAAATGGGAAGGGGGAGGGGTGGAGCGAGCCGTTGGTTGCAATTCGCAACCTCACCACTAGATGCCGCTCAATTTAATACACTCTGACAGGGCAACCTCTGCATGGTTTTATCAGAATGACTGCGCTGCATTCGGTTTAATAGCTGTTTAAATTACACAGGGCAATGATTATTGCAATTAAACCAGACAAGGATACTAATTATTCCTTTGAATCAAAAGAGACTGTTCTGTCATTTGTGTCTATCAGCCTCTGTTGTGTAAATCAGATCATTATTAAAACGGTGAACCTCATTAGATTCCCATTTTGTTGGACTGATATATCTATAGGCCTATAAAGGATTGAATGATTATTGTGACACTTATAAACAGGAAAATAAACATTCTTTAAATTTGCATTACATGCATTACAACCAATGTCTACCATCCACAGGCTGTTGAAACCATCTGCTCAAGCTACTTGCAGCAGTAATTATAATTATTAATCCTAAACAGAGGTGGGTAGAGTAGCCAAAATCTTTACTCAAGTAAAAGTACAATACAAGTAACTAGAGAAATTGTTACTCAAGTAAAAGTAAAAAAGTATGCAATGAAAAAACTACTCAAGTAGCTAGTTACTTAGTTACTTTGTATCTGATTATATAGGCCTATTACATAAAATTAATATTAA
Organism: Triplophysa rosa; assembly: GCF_024868665.1. Taxonomy (NCBI): domain Eukaryota; kingdom Metazoa; phylum Chordata; class Actinopteri; order Cypriniformes; family Nemacheilidae; genus Triplophysa; species Triplophysa rosa. Next base: position 12,773,947 of record NC_079907.1, on the reverse strand, counting down.
CGCCAATATTTTAATATTACATTTTAATTAATATTTTTAATTATCATAAGCAGATATCTTTGCAATATACTAGAGAGACAGACTAAAGAATAGACAAACACAGAAGAGACAAGCATTTCTGTAAATTTAATCTAGTCCTGATGTCAATGTAGTTTACACAATTTATTTAGAATAATAGACCATGTCAAACTAAAGCATGAACTAAACTCAGAGCATTTCCTAAGATGATCTAGAACATCTGCAGTGCTCTCTTAAATGAAATACACATTTTTGAACAAAGCTCGTGTTTTCTCGTGTTGTGTCATGTGTGTGTTGTGAAACGCTCTTACTTGTAAACAAACAATAAACAGTGAACCACACGCCCATCACAAGTTTTCTTCCTTCTGTTCATCAAATGTATATTTCTGCAAGCCCATGTCTCTGTGTCTGACAGGTAACGCGCATGTTGCTGTGTCTGACGGACAGGTCGCGCGGGTGCGCGCATATGGCGGGCATTTATCATTGCTGGCAAACAATATGACACATTTGCAGTTTTGATTGTATAGATATAGATTAATATCCACTTCATCCAACGCTCTTTGTGTTCTGCGTGTTCTTAAGTTTCGCGCTACGAGGAGTGAGTAATCCTGCTTCAGATGATTCAGATCGTGCTGCGAACTGAACAAATCATTTGAACTGATTCATTAGCCTATTCAAATGGTTTTGCCCATTGTTCAATTAATGCTTTCAAAAGAATCGACTCAAAAGAATCGATCACTCTGGAATGGCCGTAAAAAGAGACGACAACCTTGAAATAAACAACGCGTTTTAAAAAGCATATTTTAAAATGAAGGAACGAAGGAACGTCACGCAATGTAAGTTATGTAACGAAGTAAAAGTATAGATTTTCTATTAGAAATTTACTCAAGTAAGAGTAAAAGTACACACTTTTAATTTTACTTAAAAAGTACATATTTTCCAAAATGTTACTCAAGTAAATGTAACGAAGTAAATGTAGCGCGTTACTACCCACCTCTGATCCTAAACACTTTTTTTGCTGTAGAGCTGTTTTTTTCCCAGTATCAATTTCATGAGAAAGTGTCAGCAAGTTATCTGTCCATCATTAGGAAGCATGGATGTTTATGTTAAGAGGTTTAAAAATACACTATAATCACTGTAAATGATAACAATAAAAAACGGCTTAATAATGGCATAAAAATGTTGGCTTTGTAATGACCCATCATGATTTCCATAGGCCAATCGCAATCTTTTTTTCAAGTTTGAAAAAAACCACCACATTCTCTATTATCTGTTGAATTATATGTTGTTCTTTTGGATGTAGGTTTGTATTCTCATATTCAGTGTATGAGTGAAACAACATGACAGCAGGAGACAGGCTTGAGTCTGTGTGCACTGACGGTGAAATCAGTAAAGCTGGACTCAATGACTTCAGCATGGCACATCCATCATTCTCAATGAGGACAATCGTGCCAACATCACTGTTGAAAACAAACAAGTAAACATTTGGGTTGCCTGTATTTTGTTGCAGGCTCATCGCGCTGATCTACAGAGATCACTCACCGGAATATACCAAAGTAAAAACATTCAAAAGCCAAGTAAAACAGAATAAAACGAGTTAAAAGTGGCCTATCCTGCATCAGGAGTAGACTTGGAACTTGAGCATGCGCATGCAGAATGTACGTGTCCGGTGTACCAGTTGAGTTGTAGACGCGATGCGGTGCTGCGCTTCACGTCCGGTGCTCACTAACATTTCAAAGTTTAATCCTCAAGTGCAGCTTTTTACAACTGCACTAATTTGCTGTTAGTGGACAAATTTGGGCACTCTGTGATTCCATTGATATTTTACATAAATAATTGTGTGTGTGTTGCACAGTTCTTTGTTTGTGTATGTGTGAATGTCAGTTTTTAATTGACATCTTTCTCAAAAAAACACTATAAGCTTATTCAATTGCATGTTTGTGGGTGTTTGTTTGTGCGTGCGTGTATGTGTATTTGTGTGAGTGCCGACCACACTATAGGCTCACTCCTTTATATATGTGTATGAATGATCTGCATTATGTTGGATTTGTTGTTGTATGGAATCTACAGGACCACCCGGTCCTGTAGATTTATCCTCTACAATATTAGGAAAATTAGACCTTTCCTATCTGAGCATGCTACGCAAGTCCTAGTCCAGGCTCTTGTTCTGTCTAGACTGGACTACTGCAATGCGCTAATGGCTGGACTTCCAGCTTGCACAACCAAACCTCTACAGATGATCCAGAATGCGGCGGCAAGAGTGGTCTTCAATGAACCTTCAATGGATCGGTTCCACATTTATGGAATGATCTGCCCGCTGCTACAAGATCAGCAGATTCTGTGGCCATCTTTAAGAACCGTCTGAAAACACATCTCTTCCGTCAGCACCTGACTGATCAGTTCTGACTTCTATCTCTTTTCTAGTCTTTCAAAAAAAAAAGTCTTTATGTTGTTCCAATTGCTTCCATTGTTACATACAAATGTAAATGTATGTTTATTGGACAGCAAAAAAAATTGATGTGAAATTTAGTCATTTCCCATTCATTTCTTATGGGTGCCCACAAATGGGCCTTAACAGCTCATTAAGGAGTTTTTTATTTTCACTAACTGAACATTGTCAAATAAAGTCCAACTTTTTTAGGTGTGCTTAGGTGGAAAATTTAGGAAAAGTAGCCGAGTTTTGTACCAATCAGATTAAGAGAAAAAAAGTTATTAGAAAAAAACTAAATCATTTTGCCCACATTTGTCCCCAACATCACTTTAGGGTTAAAGTAATAATGAGTGGTTTGTGAAAAAGTCTCGGCATCCAAATTATATCATTTTAATCCATTTGAAACATCAAATGCTGTTTTGCTCTTTATGGTGTGTGCTTGTGATAGACTTAAGACGGCAGTGACGTCAAGTTAATGGATCATTGTCTTACAAACGCAGTATATCGAAAAATAAAGTCGAATGAACATCAGTCGATCTGTAAAAATAGTCCTGCTTACTGATGTATCATCTCTCACAAAATAACCCATGTTTTAACCGCAAATCTCCAGCGTTTGTTTCTTTCAAATACTATACGGGTTGTTATTTTGGTGAATATCTGTTTCTAAGAACATAAAAAGTATTCCCCCCTATGAAAACGAAATGCCCCCTCCCTCCCGTTCTGTATTACAACGGCCCTGTTTTGTTGTTATCCCCTCCCAAATTGAATGCTGGGAAAAAACACAAGCAACAGGCATACAAGTATCTAAACATCAAAATATGACAATAATCTCATAAATTAATTTCTTTACTTAGTGTTTTTCTGTTTGTGTAAAAACAAAGTGTTGCTCTTATGTATATTTTATATGCATTCTTATGTATGTTTCCTAATTTTTAAAGAGAAATAAGTGGCTCTTCAAGCATGCAAACAAGGAGAATTGGCTTTTTTTAACTAAAAGGCAGGATGTGTGTTTTTTAGATGCACTAATGAGTGTAAAGATTTGTTCCATTTCCATTCAAGTTGTAAACAGAATGGGGGGGGTCTGTCACCCCCCCCCATTCTGTCTATGAATCTAGTCAGACCACAAGTGAAGACCAAATGTGAAGAAAAAATCAGTTGTGAAGACAAAATGCTCATGTACTCATATCAGTGACATATTGGGAGAGGACAGCTGTGGAGGAACGCCAGGCTCAATGACCGATAGGTGTAAGCTTCACAGGGAGATGTACAACAAACAGATGATGTCTGTCATCTACTTTGAGTTCAGTTCTTCTCACGAGGATTCCAAAACACTGAGGGTGAGATTATATCGAGAGGATATACACACAGGATTCACATCTAATTGCAATACGTTAATGTTTTCAGAACGTCCAATCCGAGTCTCAAAAAAGTGAAATTTAAAAGCATTTATGGCATCAGAGTTTATGGGCTATCATGTACGAGTCGTACAGACTGTATATTTCTCTTACGTTTTTTATTTCGCTTAGGCATTGGTTGAAGGCTTTGGAAGAATCTTACAAACTTAAAAGTGTAATTTCACACAAATGTATTTAAGCAGCGCAGGATAGAACTACAATGATGTTTCCCGTACGAGAATGTCCTGCCCTGCCCTGGAAGTGTCTCTAGTACTCAGACGTCATCACTGTGTTAGATGACTGTATTCTCATGCCTCTCTGATGTGTTGCTGTTATTATTTTGGGCCGCCGTGGCCTACAGCCAGTGGCATCGGGCGGCCAAGGGGCAGCGAGCTTGTGCTCGACAATCACATTAGATTTCATCACATTCGCGGGTTGGTTAGGGGGTGTTGGATGGAATTAGAGAGATCACCAGGGATACAAGCGTAATCTTGAGCAAATAGAGCAATAATGGAATGTCAAGGATTTGAAGCACCCAGGGCTGTAGGAAAAGAGCTTGTGAACTCCAGGACAATAGTATGCGGTAGATGACCTATAAATACATTTTCTAATTCATTTAATAGACGGTTTCAAAGCAACAACATAAACAAACGTTACTGCGCATGCACGCTTTTGTGGCCCAAACTTAATTTCCGGTACACATCCGCAAAAAATAGAGTCCCTGCAGATTATTTCTGATAACAATAATTCTCGCCAGAAATTTTACTTACATTTGACTTAACTTGGGGCTAGGCGGGTGCGTCCGATGAAACCGTCTATATGGTGTGAAAAAGATCATATTGAGTGTAAACTCATTGCCTGCCTGCATAGTATACAAACAAACACAGTTTGTTTGCTGCCAGCTGATTCTAAATGGCTGTATTGATCAAATATGGCACACAGCACTACACTATTAATGTTATATGTAATGATATATGTCAGCAGTTTACTGTCAACTCTAACTAGGGTATCAGGAGTTTGCTGATTTGAATGGGATGTTTCGTGTTTAAAAAGCACATCTTATCATCCCTGCTTAAAACGAAACGATCATTAATATATTTAAAGGGACAGTTCACTCAAAAATGAAAAATCTGTCATCACTTACTCACCCTCTTGTTGTTTGAAAACCCGCATGACTTTCTTTCTTTCTTCTGCAGAGCACAAAAGAAGATATTTTGAAGAATGTTGGTAACCAAACAACGCCGGTACCCGTTGACTTGCATTGCTTATTGTGTCTGTACTAGACATGTGCCCGGTTAACCGCGGTTACCACCAAATCCTGCTGAAACCGAGCTGGCTGCGATAATGCAAGGTATCGTTTATTTTATTGATGCGTAGCTTGTCCGTGAAGCACGGCTCTGGGATCAGTAGAAATTCTGCTCGATCTAAAAGCAGTGCGAGTTTGAGTCGCTTATAACGTGCATTTGGAAAAAGCAACACCCGTCAAACATGATCATTATAAATATACTTTATTATCATAAAAATACCTGAGGAGGCTTGAGTAACAGTGATAAAAATATGTCCATAGGCATTTCCTAGATTCTAGAACGTGTTATGATCTTCTTCTGCAGTGCGTATTTGGAGTTTCTGCACGAGAGCGCCCTCTGGCTTTCGGATGCAGCAGCATTTTACCGTACTTCACTAACAAGTTGTGCATAAATCACGTGATATATATTTTTGGTTAACCGGGCATATGTCTACTATAGATGTGAATGGGTACCAGCATTGTTCAGTTACCAACATTCTTAATAATATCTTCTTTTGTGTTCTGCAGAAGAAAGAAAGTCATACAGGTTTAAAATGACAAGAGGGTGTGTGAATGATTACAGAAATGTAATGTTTTGGTATCTGCTAAATAACTACCGTGGTCTCTGTGCAGGACGCTGCAGGAATTGCTGAAGCAACCGGGCGGTGAGGTGAGTCCCGTGGATGGACCTCTAAGCACGACCCCCAGAGGAGCAAATGGCATCTCTGCCAGGATGCTTCGCAGCCGCAGCGGTGAGCTCACCACAGTGCCCGTTTTAATCATCTTCTCTTTCCTTACGCTAATGTTTTTCTCTCATATAATCATAATTAGGGTTATACAGGGTATGCATCACCTTCTAAATAAATCCCAACCTTAATATCTAAAATAACATTTGTGTATTGAAGTGCATAATATTCTTAGGAGCGGTGAATGCTGGGTAGGCTTGGTAGATCAACAGTGGGTACAGTTATGGGAATTTGAGGATGATGTGTTCTAGCATGAATAATCACTTCTAACATGAGATTAGAAAGTTCTTGCTTTTTTCTTTGCACACCTCTGCTCATAGGCTCGGTTTCCCAAAGGGCTCTGTCCCTTAGAGTATTGCATGACAACACACACTGTCTATCACTGCCTCATAGCTGCTTTCTACTTTCCTCGTCCCAAGTTGGTTATATTTAAATAAAATAAATAATATGAATAACCTTTAGAATTAATAAATGGCTGTAGATTTGTGGCAATCTTTAAGATTCACCAAATTATCTAACCCCATTGCTCTACACTAAGGCCCGGTTTCACATAGACAAGGTTTAAGGCTAGTCCCAGATTAAAATGAATGTTTGAGCTGTCTTAACTAAAAATTAATTGCCCTGACATTTCTTAAAATATGTCAGTTCTGTTGTTTGGTCTCAAGATGCACACCAGTAATTTTTTTCAAATGCATTTTCATATACGCTGTTTAAATATCCAAATTTAACTAATTTAACATAGTCCTGGCCTAATTTGAGCCTTGTGTGTGAAACCGGGCCTAAATGTACTGCAAGTCTTTGAGGATAAAAGTGTCCTCTAATTAGTAATAACTAGAGCTGGATCCAGCAAAGTGATTGATGTTGACATAAATGGGGTGGCAGAAAATTTGTCCTCAGGTTAGTATAATATTCATGTCATCAGTGCATTAACTAAAAAAATACATTATCCACCGTTTTTCTTGTCTCACTTACCCATTCTTCTTCCAATTTCCCCTCCAAATCTCATTCCATGTTTCTATCTCTCACAGTGCAATAAGAAGAAATGTTTGAATAATAGGATTTTTATCCCCTAATTTTAATTGAACATGAATAGGGACCCCTCCGCCAGTTGTATTCATTATATTTTTAAATCTTACATATATAATTAAACCTTAAATATATTTGTTTAACATTATGATTTGGTTATAAATGCTCTGTTGGTTGTACTGTATTTTGTTTAACGTTTGTGTAGTGTTAAAAACTGAAACAGGAAGTTCTTTTGGACCAGCGTTATATCAGCGTTGCTTACATTTCCTGAAGTGTTCTATATTCGGGTCATTATGATATTTGGTTAACATGGATTTGATGTTAACCAAACTCTGATTTTGAGTGAGATGAACGAGAAGGATTAATGAGGAGGAGGAGGAGAACAAAGAAAATTGACTTCTTAAATAATAAATAAATAAGCAATAAAACATAATAAATAAAAACATTTTGCATGCAGAATATAAAATATATAATTTTCTTTTCAAAACTAGTCAAATGTTTTGCATGTGACGTTATATTTTAAAACAAACACTTTCTTTTAGAACTTTTTGTAATTCTCAGTAATCTCAATGGTGATTATCATGACCTTTTTACAGTAATTTTAACTGTATTTCAATATAAACATTACACAAAAAAACATAATTTACAAATGCTTTACAATTAGACTATAAAATAAAAATCTGCATTAAAATTTTTGTAGCAAAACACAGCAAAAATATTATGGTCACAAAACATAAAACACATTTTTTTATCAAAATGGGTTTTTGTTTAAGTTTTTTGATATTTTCTGTGAGATTCACCATCAGCGTTGACTAATGTGCTCATAATGTTGATTGACCCCGTGAGCTGCTTTTGTACATTTTGTCAAAATTTGTGTCTGATAGGAGTTTGATGTTGATGCAGTGCCTCTCTCCTTCCATCATTCCACTTAAACCTTCCCATTTTATGATTTCCCCACATAATTTCCATTTCTCCTCAATAACCAGAAGAAACTACATCTGTAACCTCCTTTTCTTGCTCATCTATGAATGCAAGCGAGGTCTTATCATCACTGATTCCAGTGAGCTCCAGACCGACAGTTGATGTGGGGTTTATGTTGATAAGGAACGCGTCTGTGCCGAGCTTAAGCAGCACACTTTTCTCTGCACTTTATGGAGAGGATTTAAGTTTCGCTCGGAGGTGCTTAGATAGAGGGTTTATTGCTGTGACTGTACATCTCTTGGCGTATATTTTGCATCCTTAGTAGTAGGGAGAAGATTATAACACTTGTGCTGTGTTATACGGTGAGGTTGAAAAAGGCCTGACATCTCTTCACGGAGGCTTTTATCTAAAAGGGTTAAACTGGGAAGACATTGGGAATATCTCTTGCCAGGAGGAGCATGTGTTTACACGAGTGGTTATAACACATTTTCGTATGCTGGAATTTGCATTGAAGTTAAATTACCCTGCCTTTCTGCTGAGATTTCAAATGAAACCCATAAAAAATCCATTCATTTCAATGTATTTACCTCCTTCATAGGGTCTTTATGGAGCCTTGCAAAAAAATTGCCTTTCCTTTTAAACAGTATATTTTTTACCTGTTTTAATGTTTTTTTTTGTTGAACTATTTTTTTTATTTCTTTTCATTTTCACTGCAATATTGACACTCCCTCCACCTCATCCACTTACCAATTTGCCCTCTAATGCACCATCACACATATTTTCACCTTGACAAAAAATATCTCTCCTGGATGAGTGACATGCCATCAACTGTATAGTAAAAGTATGTTTTTAACAACTCTGGCCTATATTAGCTTAATATGAAGGTTAACTATAAGTAAACCATCCACAGAGTGATTTTACAAATAAACTTGAGCATTCAGCCTGACACTCCAAAACTGCCTAATAAAGACCAGACTATCTTTTTGTTCAACAAATAATCTACAAATCATCACAATTTAAAATCAGGTATCAGAGCTTATAAGCAAGAATGTGAGTCAATTCGGGCACATGAACTACGGCATGACAACGTCACACACAAAGACATGCAGTACTAACCAATTTTAGACCTTGTGCAGTTCTCTTTCTAATTCTCGCCTGAAGCATTTCATGTCTTGTTTTGTATGCCATTACACACATATGCGCATACACATACCTCACACTACAGCATCACAGAGGTCTTTAATGCTTCAGGCCGTGAGAGACGGTGGCACTGAAGACTGTGCACAAAGATGCACAAATATACAGATGCCACCCCGTCCCACATTAGTGCATCTCTGTTGCACATTCTCAATTCCCCATTCAAATCACAATCCCATCACGAAACATGACTGGCAGGGTGTTGACCATATATAGGCATTCAGATTCATTTTCTTTGGACAATTTTGGGCTCTTATTTTGTTTTGAGCTATACTACAGTATGTCCTATAGAGCCACTGAAAGCTCACCTAAATGGTTATTTATTGTAAACCCACATCAGTTGCAACATGGGAACTTTAGAAAAAGTACTTGCTCTTGTAATTGCAGATATACTTGTTATTTGTCTGATTATATTCAGGCTTTATGTAAACGTTAACACAGCACAGCATTTTAAAGTGTACACTCATAAGAACTAAAGAATGAAGTCAATCTTTCAGATGTATACAAGAATACATGAGCAATGTCGTGCTCTCAGGTCAGATAGGTGGCGCTTTTAAGGGCAGCCGCATGAGTGGTATGCTGCTCAGTAATTGGTCTTTTTAAGATTTTTAAACTATTTTAACTTATTGTAGGTCGGAAATGCATGGATAGATTATTTGTTTGTTTGATTACTTCACTGAATGGGGAGTTAGGACATGTGGATGGATTTATTTCTGGGAGATTCTGGATGGATTCTGGAAATGCGGCCTACTTAACTATAGCTGGGTGGATGACAGGATACCTTTGCTGAGGAAACTATCTTTAACAAAACGCCTCCCTCTTTTCCTTATGATGGAACAACTTGGTCATTTGAGTGATTCCTATTTCTTAAAAAGTCTGAGAAGATGTGCATCTCCTCTGGCTTCTGAAATCAAGAACATGTTGCGGTCAAATGGGATTTTACGACTCAGATCTCGTCCAAGGGGTAAGTAAGCTGGTAGAAATTATATTCATTCAATATGTACAATTGTTGGAAATCGCTCTACTTCTTGTGGAACTGCAGGGGATATTAAAAGACAGTTGACTTGGCAAAGAATGTTTCCATATGACTGTTGCTACCATCCCATTAATTTAATTCATATCAAGACATAACAACACAAGTCAATACCATCTATGCCTGGTTTTCTTCTTTCTAATGTGCGCTCTTTACGTCACAAATGTGATGAGCTGTACAGTGTAGCATCGATTAACAACTCAGCAGTTGTCGCTGTTTCAGAGACATGGTTAAATGCTTATATTCCAGATTCAGTTGTAACTTTTCCCTGATATACAACACACCGGCGGGATCGCGAGAGAGGTGCGGGAGGAGGAGTTGCCCTGTATTTTTGTGACACCATCAAGCAAATGCGACTGACTCATATAGAAGAAGATGAATATGAAGCTCTGTGGGTCTGGTTACGTCCCAGTCGTTTACCACGAGGACTAAGTTGTATTATTGCGGTATTTTCCACCACGTTCTTCTGTAACAGCCCAACCTGATACACTAATTACGCAGTATTTGGACAGTTGTCTTAGAAACATTGAATGTAACTACCAGCAGGCTGCAATTGTCATACTTGGTGACACAAATAAGTACAAGTCGGAAACCATTTGCAGGAGATATGGGTTAAAACAAACCGTGGTTGGAGCAACAAGAAGGGCAAGTCAACTAGACTCAATATTTACCAATATTTCCTCCATGTATCAGTCACCTGAGCACTTGCCTCCTGTGGGTTCTGCTGACCATCAGACTATCTTGCTAAATGCAGGTAACTGGCCCAACAAACCTATAAAACACATTTATTGTAGAAAACGTACACCCGAGACAATCAGGGAATTGGGTCTCCTTATGAACATTACTGACTTTTCTCACATTCATGAAGCTACAGACCCTGAAGCTAAGGTTGGTGCCTTTACTTCAACTATCATATCCGTCTTGGATAAAACAGTTCCATTAAAGAAGGTCTCTATTACAAACACAGATAAGCCTTGGATGACTGTTCAAATTAAAGATCTGATAAAGGACAGACAGTGGGCATTTTGTTCTGGCGACAAAACGTCTTATATTAAATTAAAATCAACCATAGCCATGAAAATCAAGTGCGCAAAGAAACAATATTACCAGCATGAGGTGGAGGAACTACTATGTTCCAAGCCTAAACAATGGTTTAAGTCTGTGAAGGCTTTAATGGGGATGGAATGAGAAAGGAATGATGTGGTGCCTCAGGAGCAAAACATTGTGCAACGTGAGTGTGACATTCTGGGGAGGCACTTTGCTTCTGTGTGGAACTCTGCAAGCCATACTTCACTGTCTGAGGAAGAATTTACCCACAAGCTGTCAAATTGTAGTGTACCTCCTCTGAGTATCGGACAAGTCAAAGCTAGACTTCGTAAAGTGAATGCAACCAAGGCTGCTGGTCCTGACTGCATTCCTTCCTGGGTGCTAAAGACTTTTCATGAGGAGCTGGCACCGGTGTTATGTGATATCTTCAATACGTGCATCCAGCATAACATTTTTCCACAACAATTGAAGGAGGCTATAGTAAAAGCTGTCCCCAAAAAAGCAAAGCCTTGTTTTCCAGCAGATTATCGCCAGATCTCATTACTCAGCTGTGTTGGAAAAGTTTTTGAAGGAATACTCAGAGATGCCATTCTGGAGGATACAGTTACTAAGATTGAACCATCACAACATGGCTTTATGAGGAATAGATCAACTGACACTGCTCTGATTCAAGTTTTGCAGCACTGGCATGAAGCTCTTAACAGTTCCCCCAAAATGGACATACATGCTGTTTTTGTTGATTTCACTCGAGCTTTTGACACTAGTGATCATTGTCGACTGCTATATTCCTTAGCTGACTTGCATGTCAGACAGCCACTCTGGCTTATCATGAGGAGTTACTTGGATAACAGAGAGCAGAAGGTGAAGTGGGGCTCCTGTGTGTCCAATTCCTTTCCAGTTTCAGCAGGTGTTCCTCAGGGGGGACTTCTATCCCCTCTGCTTTTTGTCATCTGTATAAACAGCTTGGATTCACATCTGCCTCCCTCTGTAATTCCTGTGAAATACGCTGACGATCTGACAATCACTGAGTTTCTAATTGGATCCCTACCTGGACTCACTCAGAAGGCTTTGGATTCTGTAGTCGAATGGGGACAGGAATTTACATTGGTGCTGAATGGAGCTAAGACTGTGGACATGGTAATTAGTGCCAGACGACATGATAACATTCCCTCCCCTCCTTCTTCTGTTGTCTCAGGACATGCAATTAGTAGAGTTTCTACCTTTAAATTGCTTGGAGTTCAAATATCATCTGACTTGTCTTGGGACGCCCATATTATGTACATGATTTCGAAGGTGCGCCCCAGAAATCTTTCTGTTGCAAAGAAAGGAAGTCTTCCCTGCAATGTTTTAGTGCAAATATATTTGACTTTTATACGGCCAGTTCTGGAGTATGCAAGCCCAGTATGGGGTGGACTGCCTAAAGGTCTCTCTGAGGAGTTAGAGAGAATTCAAAAGCGATGCTGTCGTATCATAGGCATTCCGACTTCAACCTTTCCAACATTGAGTGTGAGGCGTGATGAAGCCACTATACGTACCATAACTAAATTCCTCAGGGACAGTTCATCACCGCTGCATTGTTTTCTCCCTCTGGCCCCAACTCCTACCTATTCTCTTCGGCAGCTCAGGACATTTGCTGTATCCAGGAGTAAAACTAAACGACATGAACTCTACTTTATTCCTCGTGCTCTAAAACTGTTGTATAAATAACTATATATTTTTAGTCTACATTTTACTATTGCTTGTATAGTAATTTATTTCATTTGTATATTACTATTTTATGCCTTGTATATTAGTAAATGTTAGTTTTAAAGCATGTATATGTTTGACTCATTTCAGGGTCTTGTGTGGCAATATCCTGTCTTGTCAAACTTTAAATAAACAAACAGGGCTCTACTGATGGGAAAACAGTGGCCATACCCCAAGTAGATTAAATGACTATGATGTGGGCCTCTCCGTTTAGCCAACAAAGGTCACATGAAGCAGTATTTGAGAAACCTATTTCAAATCTTTATATTTGGCAATTACATAATTACCATGCCGCTAATGGTGAAAAAATTATACAACTCAACTTTAATAACCAGCATAGATACATACTAAACACATACTCAGCACGCACCCCGTACATCCTTAAGAAATAATTATATAAGGCATCAAAAGCTGTTATTGGCCCTCTGGGCTTCCCTGTAACAGTTGTGACTTCAAAGGTCTAGTTAGAAATATCTAATGAAGATGTTAATGTGAAAAGAAGACATCTTCCTCTACTTTCTTTCTTTTGTGCAATTAGATCACACACTTCATTATATAAATGCATTAGGTCTAGTTTCCCTTCATTAGTTTTTCCTCTTCTCATCATCATCAGACCCAGACAGCGTCATGAGGGCAACTACGGTAAATGGTGGTAAATGGCACTCTTGTAACTGTACTGTGACGTGGTAAGCCAATGTCCTCAAGGCATTACAATCTCAGTGGATCAAGATTTAAAAACTAGAACTTTGGAGTATTTCCCTGAACTGCATAAAAGACACAATAACAATCTGTATGAAATGTCTGGACCTGCAGAGCAGATCCATATACAGTAAAGCACTATAAGCAGTTTTTGAATGTGAGGAGATGATTTTAATTTAATATCATTTAAAATGTTGAGAAATAGATAGATTTCAGATATTTAATATTTTTCTATGTACCTTTATTTTTTAATATTCTTTTATATTTTAGGGAAAGGTGTGTCCAAAAGCAGTTACTTTGTCCTTATGAAAAAAACATATATGGGAATATACTGGAAAATACAATGCAATGTAGAGCGTTGCGTATTTTGCATAGTTTCAAAAACAGGAAGAAAATTGAACTGAAACATGAAAGACACTGTAACTGTAAGACATTGATTTAAATGGTTCCAAATGTCTATGAATAAGAGTTTTGACAAAAAAAAGAACTGGAAATAAACAAATCATACCTAAAATTCTGTGAATGTTAATAAATGAAGATTATTTATTTAGATGCTGGGTCAAAAGTTATCCCCCCCAATTTTTAAATCCCTCCACGTGACCCATACGCGGAATTCCCCCAGTTTAAAAAATGAAATATATGTACTGTATTATTGTATATATTCTCAAATATATATTAAATAGTTGAATATATTGACAGTTAAAATATAGGAAAATATTGTCGGACTGAAAGCTCAACAAGTGCAACTTTACAGAAAATGAAAAAGCAGTTTTTCAATAAGTAAACCAAAAAGTTGACAAGCTCATTTCATCATTTTATTGCTTAAATATCTGCGAAACCCACAGACAAACATGAAGGGTAATAAATAGTATTAATTTCTAAAAAAGAAAAATGTAGATATGAAGTTTCAGTCTGACAGTGACAACATATTTTCTATGTGTAAGAGTGGTTCAATTTATTTAGATTAAATGCAGTTGAGTTTAAAACGACCCCCTTATTTTCTTGCTTTGTTATGATGTCAGAACAGGCTGTGCTCTTTTCTATAAACTCAGGATCTAAACGTACTTGTCCAAATTAACGCACTGAAGGAAATGCTCTCGGTTTTCATGCAACATTCATTTAAACACTGTTTACCACCGCTAGGAAATGTCAGAGTCATTTTATAATGTGTTACACAGGTTTACCCTAAAAGAACAGCTGTCCAAATCTCTCAGACCGCCCATGTTAAATGAAACATGACTAATGAGTAATGGAACAAACAGGAAAGACAAAACAAAAACATTCATTAATTGCATCAATGTCCCTCCTGCGCTGTCACGCACAGTTCGAGTAAAAATAGGCCATCCAGAATGGGGCATCTGATTTGAGTGCCCTGAACAACATCTGTATAGTCAATATAGGCAGGCTGACACATAGAGTGAATTTAAATAAGTTTCACAGTTCAACAAGTGTCTCAATGCATGCCATATATTGCGTTACAGTCTTATTATGACACCTGTTGTATGTGTCGCAGTTTAATTATATTGCAAGTACAGACAGGCTAAAATAGAAAAATGTAATGATTATCTCTTTGTCTCTATATACATATTACATACATATTTTTATGTTTATTTTACACTTCTGTATTCCAGAACAGTACCATCTAAACAACGCTGGTTTCTTTTTTGGTACACCCGTCGGACTCCCTCATCCTGAAAGCAACCTCAGTATACCAGGCCTCGCGCTAAACAAGTACACCTCTCTAAAAGCTGTCGGTAAGAAAAGCAACTAAATGTTATTTTGTGCACAAACACACTACTCACTGAACTATTGAGTATCATGAAGAACTGTCTCTGAGTTTGATTGACAGAATGAGGGAAGCCCTTTGGTAAGAGGGCCACATCTGTGGCAGTACAACAAGGTTACTCAAATAACCAACTTAATTCTGGCAGCTACACATTTATACAGATGTGCACGTTTACGCAGTTGTTCGTTTGGACTTTTTTGTTTTTAATTTACTGCCAGATGTACTCAACAATGGCAGTAAAATGTGACATAATGATAATGCACATATGTATGTAAACAGATTATATCCGTACATGAAGTTACTGAACAACAGTCCATTGCCAGGATAGTCAACAATCAGGATGATCACCATAATGATGAGGATGATGGTGATGCACACTGACAATACAGCCATTTGGAGTAAGCTTGAGGTTTTTCAGCCGTCATACCTGAATCACCTTGTGGCTAAAAAAAAGTAATGAACGAGAGAACGGATGCTTAAATATGACTTGATGACTATGTTATTTGAAAGAATGCCTTCTGACATCAGCTATGACAAAAAGAGCATCTGCAGGAATTTTATCATGTGTAGGCATGTTCTGTATAGGTATCCTGACATACACTCATATGTACACACCTTGTAAAACCTTCTGATTTACTCATCCAATACAAGAACAAACAGGACAAGTGCTGCAACGGATGTTAATGCGGCGAGACAGAGCGAGATGCTCGCATGTAAAAACATGAGAAGAGAGATAACTCGTGTATGAGGAATGACCTTTACATATTTCAGGCTAGACAGGTTCTCATAGAGCCTTCAGCAGGAATCAAAGGAGTATATAGTTCCAGATACTTCATTAAAACATAAAAGCTGATACTTTTCTGCCTTTCTGCTGCTTCTTCACAGCTAATACTGCAACCCGAGACTACTACAAGAGTTATCCATTAATGGATTTCTCCCAACATCATTCCCCTCCTGCACGCTTCCAACCAATGCATACGCACCTAAAAGACAAGTCCTACCTTCACCAGGTTCTCCCCTCCCATGACATCCATTCCCCCCTCTCCATCTCAATCCCAACCAACCAACTCGAGAGGTCCAGCATCCCAAAGACAATCACCCACCCTCATCTTTCAAGTTCAGCCTTCAAAGCTTGGGAGTCTGGGCAAAGACAGGTGTACCGGCAGACCTCACATCCAGGACACTCCAATCGCAGACAGACTTCGGTCCACAGGAGGCAGTACAGTGAAGAAGTGCTGCCTGAGTTCTTCTCCCGGCCCTCGGGTTATGGGGGACACCCATTGTACCATCCCTATCACGAACTTAAGGCCTACCAGACGAACAGCAAGACAGAGGTCACTGTCTGAGCAATGGATGTGCAAAAGAATACAATGTCGTGATTGTGTGGTCATCTTTATGCTGTATAAGCACAACCTCAGGATCAATGAGTGGGATAAAAGACACTTTTTACAGTTTGTTCTCCTGCTCAAGGACTGGGTCAAAAAACACAGATGAGATTTGTGCATACATTTCAGTAGGGGGTTAGTTTTTTTATTTTATCTTCTGTAAATTGTAGTAAAATTTTGTGACAACATTTTATCAGAACAAGCACTGTCATTGTGAGAAGCATAACAACAAGCAATTTGGTTCCTGCGAGTTATACACATTGGAACAAACGAATCATGTTGAACAAAATGTTTAAGTGAGTTTTTTCCTTACGGATACAGATTTTTGTCTATGGCTGGTTGCCACATAATGTGAGGCTGAAAGAATCCAGTCAGATGCTCAAAGCATCTGGACTATCGACCTGGGAATGACACCAAAATCGTATAGAGAATGTGAAGCTGATGTCACGCCCTATGTTGCATTTTGCAGTGCTGCCGCCATCTTAGGAGGATAATGCTCCACTGCTATTATTGTTTTGATATGTACCGTTACTTGTTTTGTTTGATATATGGAGAATTCGAAAGTGAAAGAACTATGGGCTTTTCCTGAACGACTCGGCGTAATGCTATTGCAGTTTTAACACAGCAAAACTGACCTACCATAGTTATATTCCCTAATAAAAAAACAAGAAACTCAAGAAAAACAAAACACTGCACTGAATGCACTAGCAGCCATCCTCCCAAGGTGGCACAACATTCAATATGGCGTGACGTAGCTTCACATTCTCTATAGAACAAGCTATGCAATTGCAGAATATCAGCTCTAGTATTTAAGGAATAGCTCACCCAAAAATGTAAAATATGGCAGAATGTTGATAACTTCAAATCTTTATCATTGTGTTGCCATATTTAAATTTATTGTTTGCTCTTACGGCTTTGTTTTGGTCTTATTTGGCCTAAAGAAGCTTAATCGTTCTTAATCGTTCAGACCTATCATTTCATCCCAGAACACTCTTACTTTTATAGATGGATGTGCTTTTTTCAACTTTAACATTTTGGGACCTATGTATATAAAGTAACTGCTTTTTTGTTTTAAATATATATATAAACTTGTGTTCAAATGAAGAAAGGAAGTCATATACTGTACATCTAGTTTGAAACAACGGTAAGTTATTAGAGAATTTTAAATTTGGGGCAAACTATTCCAGTAACACTTAACTTCACAATAAGGCTATTTGTTAACATTAGTTAATGCATTGGCTAACATGAACTAATGGTGAACAATACTTCTACACCATTTATTAACCTTAGTTTATGTTAATTTTACCATTGACTGATACATTGTTAATCATTTGTAATTGTTATTAATGCATCATGGACTAACATAAACATTTGTATTGATATGAAAATCTACTGTATATTGCTCATTGTTAGTTCATGTTAGTTACAACTAAATACAAGCTTATTGTAATGTATTACTACTATTCCTTTAATTGCTGAAATAAATTTCTCACAGGCACTAGCTGTCAAGGTAAGCATTGGTGTGTTTACCTTCATGCTTGTATTACAAAGTGGGTTAACCAAACATTTACCTTAAAGACAATGTATCAAAACTATAAGATGTTTTTCAACACAAATTAGCACTTGACTGACTGGATTTGATACCTGATAACTGCCCTCTGCTGTAGGATGGATACGAAAGCTACAAAATAAAAGCCTACATTCAAGTGTAGGTATGACTTACACCTATTTTTAAATGTATGTAGTATTAAAAATGTATGTAGCAAGTTATGTGATTTCTGGTTTCCAGTATAGAGTTGTGCTTTTCGTATCATATTTCTGTCAACTGGATGCATCCGTTTTTTTCTGTTTTACATTAAAGCATCTTGGATACTGTTCTGTAATTCTGTACGTTATATTTTCTTATTTCATATTTATACAGATTTCCATAGATTTGTTTCGAAACGACGCAGATATCTGAATTAGAAGTGGTCGTAAAAGCCATTAATTGTAACGTAGACATTTTGTACGTTACTGTGTATAAAATCATGAACTAGTTGCACAAGGGCTTTTAGCATCGGTTGTAAGTTCACGACAAAAATCAAAACCGAAAAGATTATTTAAAAGCTTTTTAAACAACAGATTGTTTTGAATTAAATTATTTTCAGTAAATAAGAGAAAATAAAATAACCAATAAAGTAAGCCTGAAATTACAAATCAACATTACAGAAAGGAAGTGACGCAAGTTTTTCATTTTTTTACCTCAGAACTGATCTCTTGTACCATAATAAAAGGTATTCAAACCTGTTTAATTACTCTTACGTGTCTTAAGTTCGCCGCAGAAAACTGATTTTTTTATTATTTCTTTATTTTTTACCTTTTGCGAAAAGCAGCAACCGAGCATTTTCTGGATTTATGGGTCTCTCTCGCCCTCCTTTGGCCAGTAGTGATAGCACAGAGTGCCTCTCTGGACAACTTTCAGGTACAACCAACACAAATGAATTGCATTCAGTAATATCGTCGCTGTCCTTCTGAAACCTAGTATGTCCAAATTTGCTGTTTTTCAGGAAATGGAAAAAACACTGAGCTTTTTTTATGGATTGCGTAACTGTGATGTCAAAGATGACACTTTTTAATACTTTTTACTGGTTAGATATTTGCAAAAACCCAGTGACAAACATAAAGGAGGACTAATAATAATAATAATGTCAAACATAAAAATCACGATGACAGAAGGACGGCAGCGATATGCATCTTTTGTTTTTAATTTGAATTGTACTGCACTGTATAGGAGTGCGACAACAAAAACAAAACACACTCCACAAGGCATTTTTTTCTTTTATTTACTTTAAAAAAAAAAGAAGTTCCAAATACTCTGAAACCTGAACCCTAGCACTGACCTCCACCATACAACCGCTACAATCATAGGGCACAATACAGGTTTCAGCAATATACATGATCCTAAAGTACAGCAATGCATAGAGATCTGGTGAAAGCCACCAAACCTGGTTCCCTGCAGAGCCCATTGCATTGGGTTGTTTCATTAAACCAGAGCACCAGTCGGGTCGGCTTAAGTGCAAAGTTGGTAGAACGAACATGCCAAAGGGTACAACACCTCTAAACGTTTTAAATGGAGCACTAAGGAGGGGTTTATTGTATTTAATGTCCCTCATTCTTTTTTAACTTTTGATGTGAGCCATTGTGATTGCATAAAGCTATGGAGCTAAAAGAGATCCCACAGAATCAGTTGGAGAGGAAATACATAGAACTGCAATGTAACCTCATATAATTAAACTGTCATAGCTTACCTGAAACAGGTAGTAAACAAAATACTATATTCTGCGCTAAAGAGGTTTAGTCACCTCTTCCGATTGTTCTACTTGGTGTGCTTACAGCTAAAACCTATCAAAAGAATTGATTGACCTCATCTCATGGATGCACATGACTGGTCTAAAATCTAGACCAAATAATGGATTTGTAGGACATGGCCAGGGATGCTTTTGTGAAATTCCTGGAGGAGTGCAAAGCTGGTGGCGGGGTACAGATTGGTCTCTCTGTTGGCAAAGGCGGTCACGTCCACGTGATTTAAAACATTAGGTAATTCGGGTTTAAAATTCAGTGCTTAAGAGGACCTACATATCAGACGCAGGTACCGTTTAAATACCATCCGGCAATCTAGTGGAATATGATGAAAAATAAAGCTTTTCAACATAAACAGCATGTGCGTCTGGAGTGTTTTGTGTACGGGTTATACACAGTAAGGTTGAAGGTGCTAAATTTTGTGTCGATAAGCAAATTAAGACCAAAAGCTACAAACAGGAGTCCCAGTGGAGCTGCAGATCCGAGCTGTCCAAAAAGTCTGCCGAGAACACACTGGGTGGAGTGTGTGAGCTCAGAGGGGCCAGGACCATACCAGCGCCGTTACAATTACTGCCCCCTCCTCCCATGGGTATGTCCAGCCAATCCATGCCTTCGAGGGTGGGGTCTTCGAAGTCCAGGCTGGCCGGGTGGGGTGAGAAACTCAGGTCACTGGTGTCCATTGGAGTTGGGGGATGGTCCAGAATACTGGAAGTGCTCAGCATTTGGTTGTGGAGATCATCGATTAATGTCAACGGGCCGTCTGGCTCCACACCGAGAAAGGGAGTCCATGTGGTGCTCTCAAGGAAGTCCTCTAGGCGGCCGGTGCCGGAGCAGGGCCTGTCCTGTGTGTCTGGGTGCTGCTGGGGAGGGGCAGGGTCAGGCTGGTGAGCAGGCGGTGACAGGTGGAGCGGAGAAGGAGGTGGGGAGGGAGTCGGTGGGCTGTTGTGGAAGTCTGACAGGGTGGGGTCTTGATTGGCTTTAAATCCAGATGAAATTTCTGGTTTGATTTGAAAGAAAGCACAACATTTTTATTTCAAGCTGTAATTGAATGAAATGTGCCTTTCTAATTCCCTCGTTACATCCATTTTAGGTGATCATGGGCGAATGGCAATGATTTAAGGTATTACCAATATAATAGTAAAACTACATTTCTGACCACTTGTGATGAATAAATTTTACAATCAAACTGGCTTTATAAGTCATTTTCAACTTGCTATTTAACTACTTTAAATTTGGACAATTTTAAGTTGAAGTTGCTTATTTATTTTGATGAGTTAAAACAATGTAAACCATTTAAAATGTTTAAATAGTAGGTTGAAATGACTTGTAAAACCAGTGATTGTACAAAAATATTTTACAGTGTATGTCTATGGGGCTGATGAGCTTCAGAAAATTCCAAGAGAGTTGTTTTTACCTCCGCTCTTGATCAGGATTTCAAACAGGTCGTCTATTTGCTGGTTGTTAGATATGTTTTCCTGTAAAAAGAACAAATTCCCCAAATTACTAAACATCAGCAGAAGCAGAGAATAGAAAGCAGGTGTGAGGGAGAAATAAAGAGAGAGAGAGGAGGTTTTACTTTGAAACGTTGAGGGTTTGGCTTTGGGGAGGAAGGGGTGAACAAAGTGTGGCGATCAAAGGTTGGGCAAACCTCCTCCTAATAGAGGAAATGATGAGAAGAGGAAAAATAGAAACTAAAGATGTTTTGGCTAAGGTAAAGAGGGAGAAAATGGAAAATGATCATGTTTTTATTAATAATACGTCTGTTGATCTAATAGTTCTGTACCTTAAATGGAGGCGGTGAGGAGGGTTTACTCAATGAGTTTGATTCCTCAGTGAAGAAGGGCTCAAAGCTGGGTGGAGCAGATACCGGTTGGCTGGATTCCTGGACAGATGTGGTGTCCAAGTGAAGCCCTACTTTCTGAATCTGAAAGGGACAGCGCAATATTCAATTTAAAGACTTTGAGAATTTGCTAAATCAACACGTGTTATTTTTTTATTTATATTATGAAGTTTGAGTAAGCACATCTCATGCACATACTTTGGTGACAGGCTCTCTGACAGCTTGTGATTGGTTGGCAGAATTGGTGACATCAGTAGACGATTGGCTAGGGAGCTTGGTAGGGGTAGACTGTAACCTCTGAACAACAGAAAAACAAAAATTCGCATTAATGAGCTCAGAAAAAAAAACATATACAGTATCTACAAAAAAAACTAGGGCTGTTAAACGATTAATCGCGATCAATCACATCCAGAATAAAAGTTTTTGTTTACATAATGTCTGTGTACTGTGCATATTAATTTTGTATTTATGAACACGTACACTTAGATGATTTAGGAAATATGTGCATGGATATATTTAAATTTATATACTATATAATTGAAATTATATATAAACATTTATTGATTTTTATATTTTATGTTTTTCATAAATTTATACATATACATGTTTATGAATACAAAATTAATATGCACAGTACACAGACATATATTATGTAAACACAAACCTTTATTCTGGATGCGATTAATCCCGGTTAATCGCTTAACAGCCCTAAAAAACAGATATAAAACCAAGAACTCTATATTCACCTGTAGAGTAATGCGTCCATTAGATTTGCTCTGAGGAGATTTTCCAGTCAAGCTGTCTACCCCATTACTGGTAAGTGCAATGAGATAGCGGTTGCCGTTGCTGTCGGTGACCAGTGTGGGTGTGCCGTGACTCTTCAGAAGATCCAGTGGAAAAGATGTGGTGATCTGAGTACTATTCTGCTGGTTCACAAACACCTGCGAAACCTGTAAAGCAATTTCAGCGAAGTTATGCAAAAGTATCCAAACAAATGTGCAAATCAAGATCTAAATAAATAGAAGAAAAGGAAATGATGCTCACCTGTGGTGTCTGTAACTGCTGCTGTGGCTGATTTTGTGAATTCTGCTGCTGCTTCTGATTGGCTTGTAGCTGCTTTTGCTGGCTCTGCTGCACGATGAGCTGCTGCAACCTTTGTTGCTGCTGCAATGTTGTCTTCTGCTGCTGCAACTTTTGCTGCTGTTGTAACTGTGTCTTTTGCTGCTGTTGTAACTGTGTCTTTTGCTGCTGTTGTTGCAGTAACAGCGTTTTCTGCTGCTGCTGTTGCAGCATCTGCGTTTTCTGTTGCTGCAGTTGCAACTGTGTCTTTTGCTGTTGCTGCAACACCTGCGCCATCCCTTGCTCTTGCTTCACTTTTGGGTCCATTTGCATCTGCTGCTTTTGCTGTTGCACCAACTGTGTTTTCTGTTGATGTACTTTCGGTAGGTCCACTAGCACTTGCTGCTGCTGCTGCAGTAGTTGTTGCTGCTGCAGCTGTAACCGATGAATCTGCTGCAGCTTGAGCAGCGTCTGCTGCGAACACTGTGTCTGCAGCTTCTTCTGCAGCTGGAACTGCTTTAGGGGGTCTTCCAATGTGTCCATTTCCTCCTTGACCTCTTCCTTCACTCTCACTTCTAGTCCATTAGGGAGGGAAGGCATTTCAGCGTTAACGGTGTTGTTTACGCCCTCTGCGGCCGCTCCGCGCTTACCCTGCTCCAGCTGGGAGCGCAGCGTCTCCACCAGCCTCTGCTTCTGCCTCAGCATGCGTGTCAGCTCCTCTATCTGCTTATCCTTCTCCTGAAGCATTTGGTCTTTGTCTAGAGAAGGAACTGCAGCTGCTTGCTCCTGAAGCGGGGTTGATGGCAACGGACCTGGGCGGGAGAGGCTGCAGCAGGCCTGCATCTGTCCAAGAGGCTCCTCTTTAACCGGAGAGGGATGTTCTGGAGAGGGGTGCAGGCTGAGCTGGGTGAGGGGTGAGCTGACCTGTTAAGGAGGAGAGAGATGAATTCACACATACGCCACTGCAACTAGTCGACTTTATGACAACCAAATAGCTTGTCGATTATAACAACATCTGTGGACTTACCATTTCTCCAAACACGTCCCCGTTGCAGCTGGCCTCATCTGGACTCAATCCAGCCAGAGAGCGTTCAGAAGGGGTTGGAGATGCAGGAGGGGAAGAGCTAGTGCTGCTGAAGCGCATAATCTGAGGCGGAGTTGTGGCGTGGACCCTGGTGGCAGCTGCTATGGGAAAGGAGGACATTTTAACATCTTTCTCTTGATGCTGGACAGCACCGGATAACTGAACCGGAGCGGTTTTCACAGCTGCTGAGGAACCACCGTTCTGTTCCTGGTAGTTTTTCAGTCTTTCGATGAGATCATTTTTAGTGCCTGATACTGTCAAACCTCTCAATTTGAGCTCGTGTTTGAGTTCGGCAACCTGAAGGAAAGATAAACAGAAATCAGTTCTGCAAAATGTAGAAATGTTTTAAAATGAGGGAATGATTTACAACTGATGCCTACTTTGAATTCATCCAGGTTGACGGGCAAAGTGCTGGGTTTAGCCCCTCCCACTGTGGGCTGGCTTTGACGATTAGGACCATTTTGATTGGAGGACATTGTAGAACAAGTGGAAATAGTCTGGGAAGGGGAGGGGCCTGGATTGGTGGATGTTTGCTGCTTTTCAGTAGAAACTCTAGAAACGCAATAAATTGGGAATACATGACTCAAATAACATTTCATGAATCATCATAACAATTTTGACCTGGATTTGTCTATACTACTCCTGCAGACATTTTACTTCTACCACTGTAAAATGAATAGATATGGTTGTGGTTGCACTCACTTGGGTGGGGCGGGTAAGATGGTGTGGTAGTTGTAATGCTGCTGTTGCTGGTTGATGATCTGAAGCTGAAGAAAGAGCTGCTGCTGGTGGAGAATCTTGGCATAAGAAGAGTCCAGCTGAGGCGGCGGCTCACGCTCGTTCTTCTGGTCAGGAGGGATGTACTGGTGATATTTGAGTTTCTTCACTTTGGGCTTGTTATCTTTGGGTTTTTTGGGCCGCTGTGAAGCCCGATCTGTGCTGGACCTGGACTGTTGCTGAAGTTGACATTTAGGACAAGAGGGAAAAACTATTGACTATATTCGATTCTCATTTATAATTATTACGAAAATTATTTCATGATTATATTTTCAAAATTACATTTTATAATTAAAAAAATTATAAATCATTCTGGACGAGATATTGATTTACCCTTGTCTGTCCCGTAGGTGGGCGGGCGAGGTTTGTCATAGTGGTTTCATTGGCTGGATTATGTGGAGGAGAGGTGTGAGATGCACCGAATGTAGGAGGCGGGGCCTGAGTGAGGAACTAAAATCAAATCAATTGTTAAATAATGGTTAAAAATCTACTAACATTGTAGAGCCAATATGTTCAAGTTTATTTTTGAATCCAATTACAACATTTCCAAAAGAAACCAAAGCAAGACTGACATCTGAAGTACCAAAAACACAGAACAAAACAAACAGTGCCACTCGTTCACTTAAAATGATTTTTGATGCTTAAAGGGAAACTCCACCATAGAATGAAAATTTTGTCATGAATTACCATAAAGTCAAACAATAACTCTAGGACCTCCGTTCATCTTCGGAACACAAATCAATATGGAGCTTTCTGAGTTCCCCCTAGACATCAACGTAACCGACATTCAAAGCGCATAATGTCAGTTCCGTTGCTGGCTATGGGTCGTAGTCATAAAGCTCCCAGACCTCATCTTAATTTGTGTTCCGAAGATGAACGGAGGTCCTAGAGTTATTGTACGACTTCAGGGTGAGTTATTCATTATAGGATTTTAATTTTACGGCAGAGTATCCTTTTAATATGGTGAAGACGTCATTTAGTAAAATTGTACAAGCATGGAACAGTGCTGCCCTCTAGCGTATTGAAAGTGCAATTGCAATATTGTACATCAAATAATACCTGAGAGGGTGAGAGGTCTCCATTCATATTCAGCATTTCAGAGGGAGAATGTTGAGGACCGAGGCTCAGTGGTGAATCCTGACTGCCCTGTGGATCCGGGGACAGAGCATCACTACTGTCCTCGTCCAATGAGGAGCTCTCACCCTTCGGAGACTCTGTACATGCGAGAAAGAAATGTCTGTCAGATCTGTGTATGGATCCAGTCAGATATTACATAAGAACTGATAAAATAAATGTTTAGCAAGTGATTGACTTCTCTTTTTGAACTAACAGTTTGTTCTGCGTTCTTGGGCTTTGTAAACATATTGCATGCATCTATGAATACAAGCTATATAAATGTGGTTTTGTACACTAGATGTTGTGTTTATAACAGATTTGATCAGATTATTGAGCCTCACTGTGGTTTTGCTCAAGACAGGACTTCATGGTAATGACTAGTCAATTGGCACATGCACAGCTATCGTGACACTGCCGTATAGCTGATTTCGCACAACACATGTGCTATATTAGACAGTACTGTTGGTTAAAGTCTGACCAATGAGCGTGATGACAGGGAGGATGTTCTTGTGGACCAGCTCGATGGGTCCAGGGCGGTGGGAGATCTTATCGTTGAGGTCATCGGCCAGACGTGCTCTCTTCAGCTTCAGCTGCTTGGCCTGCAGCGAGGGCTCGGCTGAAGTCTCTGTGGGTGAATATTAGCAGATTAAACACTTCCTTCTCTGTTAAAACCACCTGAATTCTCTGCTGAGAGTCTAATGACTAAATTAGATGTTTTGCAAAGCGCTCAACGCGACTGCCTATTTCTGCTGCAACAAAGCTTAATGCAGAAGTTGTGTGATACAAAAAAAGCTGTTGAATTCACAGCAGCACTAAAATGACAGAGAAACAATTAGGCAAAATTATTAATAGTGCTAGCTGTGATCAATATTTCGATTTTTTTTGTATTATTGCATCGGCTGATAAATCTTTTTTTCTTTACATTCGCCAAATGATGCATTAGGACTCCCTTGAAGGGATACTTCACCCAAAAATGAAAATTCTGTCATCATTTACTCACCCTCAGGTTGTTCCAAACCTGCATACATTTCTTTGCTCTGCTAAACATTTAGGAAGATATTTGGAAGAATGTCAGTAACCAAACAGATCTCATCTCCCATTGACTCCCATAGTATTTATTTTCCCTACTATGGCAGTAAATGGGGGATGAGATCTGTTTGATTACTGACATTCTTCCAAATATCTTCCTTTGTGTTCACCAGAGCAAAGAAATGTATACAGGTTTGGAACGACATGAGGGTGAGTAAATGATGACAGCATATTCATGTCAAGGTGAACTATCCCTTTAAGAAAAGACATTGAGATGTATATACAGCGTCTGGTAGACCGTACAATGAACAACAGTAAACCCATTTAAATACAGTTATTTTAGAATTTTTATTCTTTGCCATTTTGTTTGGTCTCACGATCCTAACACTCACCTTCTAGAATGTGCATCCTCACCAGTTCAGACCTCTCTGGCCGACTCCTGATCTTCCTCTTCAGGTAGTCCTCCGTCTGCAACAGTAAAAGATAAAAGAAAAAACTGTTAATCAAAGAATGCTTGTGATGCTCTCATTAGAGCCTCATTAAACAATATTGACAGAAAACAAGATCAATCTAGAGATATAACATACACGTGCTCGCTCCAGACTTCTCCTCTGTTCGTGGAAGGCAGCCGGACTCTTCAGTGCTATGTACAGAAACAGAGAGTGAGATGGTTTGGCTTTTTGACAGTGAGTCAAAGAATGTGTGCATTTTGAACATTTTTAGTACTTAACAGGTTAATCTCGAGTACTCGGGGTGGGACGGGGAGAGATTTAACACAAATGCTTCAGGTGGACATCTCTGACTAGTGCATTTTCTTGCTATTTTTCACAGCATTGTGTGCAACGCAAACCAAAGTCCTTATGTACTCCCGCACTATAATATATTGTGCCAAAAATGTCAATATAATCGAAAATACAATTAAATAAGACATGTTTCAGCTGTTTTTATGATTGATCATTGCTATAAGATACTTCAAGTGAAAATTCTGTCATACCCCAAAATGAAAATTCTGTCATCATTTACTCACCCTCTTGTCATTTTAAACCTTTATGACTTTCTTTCTTCCGCAGAACACAAAAGAAGATATTTTGAAGAATGTTGGTAATCGAACAGCACTGGACCCCATTCACTTCTATTGTATGGACACAAAACCAATGCAAGTTTGCAATGCAATGCAAAAACATTCTTCAAAATATCTTCTTTTGTGTTCTGCGGAAGAAAGTCATACAGGTTTGAAATGACTCATTTGAAATGAGTAAATGATCACAGAATCTTTATTTTTGGGTGAACTATCACTTTAAAAACTTCCCCAATGCCTGTCTCGAATAGTGTATTTCAAATGGGAACTATTTATGTAAAGTGTAAAACATTAATAAAGGTCATACTGTGGGGAAAAAACAACATCCTTTTGAGTTAGCTCAAAGAACTAAGAATGGCCTTCTGTGTCCTGACCGCAGGTACGAATCAATCTGCATGCTCAAGACTGATACTGAAGTGCTCAACCATTCTAAAAATGTGTTTATCACACCAGACTGGTTAACGTGTGTAGGGCAGTGTGTTAACAAGCACAGATGATCAGGGGATCTTTGGTCTTGTTTATGTTTTATAATCAGACTAGCTTGTGAATCAGGCTCGGTTTATGATCTTTTCTATGCATACAGAATCATGATATAGCACAATCATCCTCTTTTTACCTTATGCCAAGCTAATAGGTAAAAGCTCAAATAATAAAAGCTAGCTGATGCGACATGACCAAGGTGCTATTCAATATGAATACAGGTTACATGCGGGAAGAATGATTATGATCTAAAGCTGTGATTGGGTAAACTGTGATGAAATTTCTGAAGCCACAAGCTCATCAATCTAGACTGGGGGACACCTTAAACCTGACCAAAACAAAACAAGATAGAAAAAGACAAAAATAAGCTAATGAATTACTGTACTGTAAACAGGACAGTGGTTTATATTGTACATGGCGGTTTGCACATGGATCTTTGTGAAAAGCATCAGAAACTGAGCTGTGACCTGTTGTTAACCTCATCTTTTCATTTGTCATTTATATTTATAAGCAATGTTACAGTGATTTCGCCACAGGCAAGCAATGTTCTTGGACAGAAATATTTATTGAAAAAATGATCAGAAAAACACAATTCACCAAACAGAGTTTGTTTGCGGTTGGCAAGCAACACTGCAACACTACCGTTGGAACTATCCGTTTTATAATAATAAACAGTATTGATGTTTAGTTAGATTTAAATTGTCCATCATCCTCTGCAGTTTACACAGTACACTTCTGGAATTTGATCCAACTATTTAAAAATCTTTCTGTAATCCCGCTGGGTGTACTGTGGTGGAGGGATTCTAAAGGTGATCTAAGCCGTGAACACATACACCTGTCATCAAAACCCCTGCCAAATGCTGCCACTGTCAATATATTATGTAATGTAAGGTGCTGTATAGAGCATGTTCCCTAAATTTCACTTGGTAGGGCACTGAGCAGCACAAGTCATGGGTCATTTTGCTGATATTTTAAATGCATGTAGCCTAAAAGTATCTGCCAAATGCATAAGTGTATAAAAGCAAAAAGGTCATTTCTGGCTATATCTATTCAAGAATGATAGCTGCTGGGCCACTTCCTTCTTCCCACAGGGGCTACAGTGTAAAGACTGTGAATACTCTTGCCTGATGTGCATAACACAGAATAAGGAACTGCAAACCATAGAGGAAGTCGATCCACCTGATAACACAACCGTCCTTTCACAATGACTGAGCGTTGGCGATCGAAATCCAAGACTTGTTGCGAAGGGAAAACTACATCAGGGGGCACTAGGTGTGCAGCGGATATGCATGCATTAATGCCTACTGCAGCATCTCAGAAGAATGCATTTTTATCCCACAACATGCAATAAAATGGATTAGCTGACAGGAACCAGATGTCACCGCAACATGTTTGCACATAAACGTCCTGGCACAATTGAATCATTCGTCGATTTCGTGCAGAATGAGTGGTTGTGAATGTAGCAATTTCATTTATGTCAACATAATACTTTTAACATACATACTTTTAACAATAACTGCTCCACAATAACATCATAACTGATTGACATGTAAACAAGTCATAAAACCCGATGGAAAGACCACTGGAAAATTCTGATATACATAGCATTTTGGGCAAATTTTTTTCTGTTCGATATTTCAATGACATCTTAAAAAAATAACAGCACTGATGTTATAACTTTCTTTGAATATACAATAAATACAAATAAGCGAGAACACTTAAAATACCAGAACGCCACTTTATATATTTTTT
This sequence comes from Triplophysa rosa, assembly GCF_024868665.1. Lineage (NCBI taxonomy): Eukaryota > Metazoa > Chordata > Actinopteri > Cypriniformes > Nemacheilidae > Triplophysa > Triplophysa rosa. The sequence continues at coordinate 12,743,679 of NC_079907.1, read as the reverse complement.
ATATATAATAAAGTAGCAGATTGGAACACCTGATGCTGGACCTTTTCTCAGAACTAACATCACTTTTCTGAACCATTTTGCAAATATTTGGACAAACCGCTCTCAAGAAGATCTTCAGTGACGTCTGCTCATATTCTAACAGAGTAACTACCTGTTCATATTCATTTCATTTAGCAGACACTTTAACCCAAAGTTATATTGCATCAATGAACATATGCATAATACTTAAATGTACCCGGCAAAAGCGCTTTTTCACTCAAAGTGCGTAAAACTGTTCATTAAACACAAATTCTTATTACTCACAGAATACTGTGTGCGATGCATGACAGTACAGATGTACAATCAGACTTACGAGGCATGATTCCTTGGCTGACCAGCTCCTCTCGGGTTCTTCTCTGTTGTAGTTTGAGCTGAAGAACTGCATGGAGAGAGAGGAAGAGAGTTTAAATGCAGAGAATCAAAACTATAGCTTCGATGATCGCATCAGGGTCGCTGCGGGACGCATCTGTCTTGCATTTGTTATGCCGTGCGTATAGACGGCTCTAAGTTCAGTAAACTGGACATCACGACAGGTAAAGGACCCTTTCTGTGTTTCTTTTAAACTAAAGGGTAAAACCAAATGGGAGGGACTGTGAATATTGAGGTTGTTTGGGTGGTTTTTCATACTTCCTGTTTCACCATGCTCGAACCCATGCTCAATTCAAAAAGTGCAATAAAGTGTGTCAACATGCGACCGGGGGTGGCAGAACGGGGGCAAATCGGGAACTTGCTGAGAGATGGCACAACACAGTGTAAGTTGCATAATTACTATGAAGGAGTGCAAACAGCATTTGATTTATTGTTACGGTTTTTATTGTTGGCTTCATTTTATTAAGGCAAACCGTTAGAACACCAATGCAACATGATGTGTCGGGAAGGATGTGTCTTCATGAATGTAGATGTCATACTGGCACACGAGGCGGGCGAGCTTTGCAGTCATCAGACGCAAGCGTGCACCTGTCGGTCCTGACGCAATGACATCATCAAACACATAGCATTGCTTTGTGTTCACCCGTCAGCTGTTCTGCCCTTCACGGTCACTATGTCTGAGTATCAGATCAGCTCGTATCGAACATTTGTTGCTTCTCTCTAACCCCTGCCAGAAATACAGTTTGGAGTAAGATGTGCCATGAGGTAATATACACAACGGCTGACGCATGACAAAGATCAGTCCTGACGATATGAATCCAGTTCTTTTTAGTTAGGCCCCCTGTTGTTTCTTGTTCCTGTTCTCACTTGCAAATCACTTAAATTTGGATCTTGCTGTCATTTAGATTCTTTCTATTCCCACTTCGTTTTAACAGCTGTCTTTGACCACCCACTCCTCCGCACTATTTCTGTCCCCACTGTGGAAGAAACACAAGCCCCCTCGCACCTCTCCGAAAACCTGGCCTACTACTGTAAATCAATCAGATGCTTTTAAATGCCAACGCTCTCTCCTTCAGTCACAAGAGCTTGGAAAATTCTGTGCGAGACCTGCTTCCAGATCTTTCAAGACAAACGTCAACAAATCAGAAACACCAAGTTAATGCAGACAACTGAAGATCTTGTGCGTCTAGGGTCTCCATTAAACACGTCTCTCACCTGGCACAGCTAACAGGTCAACCGGTGCTCGCTTTTGGTACTGCGTAAGCGGCACTGGGGTGATCTCACCACTAAGACACTGCAATAATTAGGTCTGATGTGCTAAGACTGGAGATAAGCTTGAATGTACTTCAATTCAATGAGCATCTAGTTGATTAAGATCTATGCACACCGGTACAACTTTTGAGTAGATTTAGTCGTGATTTCTAGATTTTATTCTAGTAGATGGATAATGAAAACAATGCCCACCTTCTTTGAGGCTATGATAACCATGCCTGTCACAATCCAGATTCTCTTTCTTATCTTGGCCGTTTCTGATTGGTTCATCCTCGAAAGAGGAAGTGTCAATGTGAAGACAGTGGTTCGTGTCCAGCATGTCTGAATCCAGCATGGAAAATGACCAATGAATGTCTAAGGCTGCAAAAGTGAAATGTCAAAACAGATATTCCATAGGTGGTCCAAATGCGCAAGGATAACAGATTCCAGGGTGTGAGATTTTCTGTTTCAAATCACAAACGAAGAACAGATAGCTTCCACTTGGTTTCTTCTTGATCTATAAGGCTATAATCCTTGTTGTGCCCTCAAAGATGGATATGTACAAAGGCTCAGCTTCGAGAAAATACCGATACAAAAAAAAGAAAATGAAGATGAAATGTATAAAGGTGTGGATAGCACAGAGCCTGCTGTGCACTCAGCAGACCACATTCACACAGCAGCGAGTCTCTTGCCCTCAAACAGAGGAGGGTTTACTGAGTGCTAGTGACTCTGCTTGCTTCAGCTCAGCTGTTGCCTTTCGTTTACGCTCTACAATCTGGACAGACCCCCATTCACCCCCTCAGCTACATTTCACTGGCTCAAAACCTGACCCTTCCACCCATCAGGGTTAAAAGCTTGGATATTTTATTTAGTTTAATTCGCTTTTTATTTTCAAAAGTGTCATTTCGTTAACAGGAAGTTAGCTAGTTTTAGTTTCAGCTAAAAGGATAGTTTACTCAATTTGGTCCTCATTTTTGCACAACACCGTCATGTCTATCAGCCATAGGCGATGGAGGATGGCATCGTCTATCGGCCCAACCCTAGTTACCAACGTTCTTTAAAATATCTTCTTTATTTGGTCTGCAGAGGAAAGAAAGTCATACAGGTTTAGAATTACATGACGGTGAAAAAATGATGACTGAATTCTTATTTTGGGGTAAATTATCCCTTTAAAACAGTTTAAACATGCATTTTAGTCTGGGACAACGTTTAAAGGGATAGTTCACCCCCCCAAAAAAAATTCTGTCATCATTTACTCACCCTCATGTCAATTCAAAGCTGTTTGACTTTCTTCTGCAGAACACAAAAGAAGATATTTTTAAAAATGTTGTTAACTGGCATCAATTCACTGTCACTGGTTTTGTGTCCATACAATAGAAGTGAATGGTTCATAATGGTTCATATTTCTTCAAAATATCTTCTTTTGTGTTCTGCAGAAGTTAGAAAATCATACAGGTTTGAAATGACTTGAGGGTGAGTAAATGATGACAGAATTTTCATTTTTGGGTGAACTATCTTTTTAAAGGTGCTGCATACCTCTAAAACACTTCTATGAAACGTCCTTTGAAGTCCTGCTTGCAAATGTCTGCTGATCAATCTGCTTGTTTTATTATCCAACTTAGGTCCAATATAAAAAGGCAAAACTAACGCTCTGTTATTAGTGTTAATTAATATAACCGGTCTGATGGCAATCGGTCCGGTGTCATTTCCCTCGCCATAGTAGAAAAAAACTGTGATCCCTAACAAAGATCGACGTTTGCACATGCACTAGCAGACCTCTCGATCGATCCGCGTGTTTTTAACTGATGAAGTGAAGTTGATGCCATTGTTACCGTTTATTGCTAAAAGCCAAAGCTTATGAATACACGTGCACTGAGAGGGGGACCTACCAATCACAACAGCCTGAGAAGCGGAAGCTCGCTGATATGGTATGGGCGGGACATCTTCAGACACACGCTCTAAGCGTGGAACCAATCACGAAAGACCTGGTCAGCTTTACCAATCAGAGCGTTTCGGAAGGAGGGACTTTATAGAAACCGGGAAAAATCTGATCGTTTTGTGAGAAGAGGGACAGCGGTGAACAATAGACTTGAAATATGTGAAATATAAAGCGTTTTTTGAAACTAGAAACATGAACATCCATTGTTAAACACCCAAAAAACAATCAAAGCTTCGAAAACAGCCAAAGAACGGCACCTTTAAGTCTTGCCTGTGAAACCGGGCCAACAATTAAACCAAACAATCAATTTATAAAACAGTCATAAGCTTTGAGTTGTTTCCCTAAACATACAAACAACAAAACCTATTTTGCCTAAAAAGAAGGAACAGATCAAGCAGCCACCCTCACATACGATATGTCAACAGCCAACACATAGTTTCATGTTTCACAGGGTATTTAATAACTCTCGTGTTGTTCTCGGAAATCGTGTCATACAGTTCAGCTGGGAGTCTCAGTGACATGAGCAGAAAGAGAGTGGAAGGAAGGTCACAGAAAGAATGCAGGTCACCTTTGACCTTTCCTTTCTTACAGGGAGATAATGTACAGGAGTACACATGTCAGGACCCGACAGCTCACAAACGCAGACAATTCTGTTTCCTTCAGACTGTAGGTGAAGCCTCGCCCCCCTCGTGCCCCCAGCCCGGGTTCTCTCTCAGTTTTAAATAGTAAGGCCAGCTGGCCAGAAGTCTCTATATTCAGCTCGGTATCACCTGTGCAAGCACTGGATAGGGTTACCCGCTGCGATCTCTGCGCTAAGGCGACGCAAACATTACTCACTTTCCTGTCTTAAAAACAAAACAATGTTTTGAAAAACACCAATAAACAATCCAAATGATGATGTAATCCAAATGTAAACACAGAAAAATATACTGTGAAGACCACCTGATGCGTTAAAATATGAACAGTCTCAGTGACATGAGCAGAAAGAGAGTGGAATGAAGGTCACAGAAAGAATGCAGCAAGAAAAACTAAATTACATTTCTATATAGATGGTTACAGATTAAACGTGTCAAAGCTCTGCGAATAGGCCGCCTTTTCTAAATAACAGGTCAAATGAAATTTGCTATGCATAAATACAAGACGCTCCCCAGAGACAAAAGCATAACCGTGATCTGCTTTTAGCCCACAAGCTCATTGCTGTCGCCATCATTCAGTGAGAATTCACAGCAGTAAAAGCTCAAGCTGTTGATGACCACAAGTGCTAAATGCTGACCACAGAGGAAGTCTAGTTCGTCTATGCTAAACTAAAAGAACAAAACACCACCTTGATCAAATAAAGCACCACAGATAATAAAGTCAAGGTTCATGAGGCGCCCTAATGAGTAACCCAGCATAATATCTCAAGCAAATATTCTGTTATGACTGTGAGAGCTGGTTGATGATTATTGGCCAAGATTAACCCGGGTGTGGCAGTGGGCTCATTATTTGAAGTAGCCACATCCGCATTTGTATGTATAACATGGCCTTTTACTGGTGATATTTTAAATGTGTAATTTTATATCTTAATCCATAACTGCTTATTTATTTTAAAATAAGCAGGTACACATTTAAATAATTATATATATATCGCTATTGTTCTTCTGATACCTTGTATCTCCTTATTTCGTGATTTTTATTTTTTGCCATAAATTATTATTATTAGTCATCCTTTATGTTTGTCACTGAGTTTTGAAAATATCTAACCAATGAAAAGCATTGAAAAGTGCTTGTCAACTTTGACAAAACAGTATTTAATCATTTAAAAAGTACAGTGTTTTTTCCATTTCCTAAAAACAGCAGATTTGGACATCCAAGGTTTTGGAAGGACAGTGACGATACAAATACAATAAAATAAAAAACGTTATATTTTAATAAAATAAAATATAAAGACCACTGATATGACTAGAGGCTTATATCGCATAAGTATTACTCATTACAAATAGTTTTTAGGGTAAAACATTTTAACAAGTAAAAATGACAAAAGGGCTTCCGGATTACATTCATATTCACTTTATCTGCTTTTTTCCTTTCAATAACAACAACGTCTCAGTGGTCATTGCTCAATTTCCAGCACAAGGAAAACATTACTTGCGCCGTTTTTATTTCTATGATGACGTAAGCGCTCCCATGCCATAAAGTCATCTAACTAAGCACATGAGAGCCAAACAAACGAAACCGGATTACACAACAAATCTCTTTGATCCAAAGCAGGCCTCACTGACCAGAATTCTTAAAAGTGAAAAACAGACAAAATGAGAAATTCACATCAGTCGTGACTCTAGTAATATAAGATGCTGAAATTAGGAAAAGACAGATCGAGCTCAGCAAATGAGGTTACTGCAAGAGAGGAAGAGAGACGACTGAGAAAAAGCGGTTCACATCCACATCCAGGCTCTCCTGTTTTTGTGAGCATGTTACATAATATGTGTGAAATCATTTCATCTGAAGCCCTCCACCTCCTGCCCTACTTTCCATCTTCTCTGCAAAACATGACTCTTGACTATTATTCAATATTATTAACACAATGTTGCAAAACAAATGCCATTTTATTCCCCTTAAAGCGATAGTTCACTCAAAAATATATACTGTATATATATTTTCATTTACTCACCCTCTTGTCATTTCAAACCTGTATGACTTTCTTTCTTCCACAGAACACAAAAGAAGATATTATGAAGAATGTTGTTACTGGCCCCCATTCACTTGTCTTGAGTCCATACAATAGAAGTGAATGGGGGCCAGTGCTGTTCAGTTAACTTTCTTCAAAATATCTTCTTTTGTGTTCTGCGGAAGAAAGAAAGTCAAACAGGTTTGAAATGACAAGAGGGTGAGTAAATTATGACAGAATTTGCATTTTTGGGGGAACTATCACTTTAAGAATTGACTTACTAGTTTTTCTCAACTAGTTTTTATGCAGTACGAACATTAAATTGAATGTCAGGCATTGACCCAACACTGTACCAAAATTGTTTAGCAAACAAAATTCCATTGCACTCCACTCCAGTCATTAAAACAAATAATATGGAACGCAGTTTCTCAAAGTTTTAAATGGTTCGCTTTTTCTTTCTGTCTGTGATGGGAACAGACCTGTCACCCACTTTAAGGGACATGACCTGCTACTACAGTCTCAAACCTTACTTGTTTTGTTACATTTAGATAATCCCCTATAGTCAAACAATGCACATTCTTAGAAAACAAGAGTAGTTAACCTGGCCTGTCGGGACTTGTTAGCCTGTCATAGAAAAGCAGAGCGAAGTTATGTTACCCAGATTACTATATTCAGCAACTTTTACCACTTGCCGTTTGTTTTGCAAATCTGTCATTTCATGCAAACAGGAACGTGAAAGCACACTACATTTAGCTACAGTTGTTATGTTTTGAGGGAATTAATGAGAACTTAGAGCAAATATTTACCAAAATCTTAAAATGTTGACATTATCCGAGATGGAATTCCATGAAAATTTACACGTTTGTACCCAAACTACAATTTGGGTGTCCTGAAAGGCCTCTCTGTATATAATATTCTTTAAAAAATTAACAAATTACAACCGCTGATATGAGAATGAGTCAGTGGATATTTAGCCGTGGAGCTGGAATTACAAGGACACACAAAAGAAAGCAGCAGATAGAAGCGGTTCTCTCATGCTCCTGTATTTAAATAAAGTATAAGCTCAAACAAAAACAATAAAACATGTTCGGTAAATCGACCCAACTTGGGATGGCTGTGCACGAGAGCTGATTTAGATTTAATATCATTCTATGTCACGATTGCATCATTTATGTAAGGGATAATCCACGGCTAGCCATGCATTAAAGGATTTTAACGCACGACGTGGAGGCCAAGGACCACCCGATGTAAAGTGCATTAAAATCCTTGCCATGGATTATCCCGCTTATACCAAGGTCATTTCCCAAGTTAAAGCTGCTATTGATGTTTATAACGTAACTTTTGATCAGACAGGTGAAAATGAAAAAGTTATTTTCGTCAGTTAACTTCAAATGTTGATCAAACTGACTGGAACTACCCATGCATTAAACGCTTTTAATGCACACCTTCCAGCCAATCAGAATTGAGTATTTAAACAGATCATGGTATAAGAATTGTATATATTTTTGTAAAATGTATGGAGCGTCCTTCTGCACCAAGAACACTATAAAAGAAAACAAAATAAACGCATTTAAAATATATTGTCTAGCTGACAAAGCACTTTTTATAACTCATGGATATAAGTGCATTATAGGTTTTGGCAAAGCGGACTAAACCAAATCAAATAAATCAAAGCTGCTCTGATGTAATCTTATGAGGGCTTTGGTTTGTGCTTGTAACAGCATACTTCTGATTTCTCAAAAACCATACCCCAGCAATTCCAGGAACCTTTCCATTTATCCAACTTCCATTCATCCTGCTGTCAGCTTGGCTAACGTTGTTTTATCTCTGTCATCAAAATAAGCGTTGGGTGTTGTCTGGTGTTATGATCTGCCCGACCTGTGAGTATGGTAGAGGGGAGATGCCAAGATAAATGGAGGGGCTGCTGTTGACTGTTGGAGGATTAAGCACAGCTGTGGGTCTTGATAAATTAATGCAAAGGAATGGCTCTCTTTTCCTCTCTCTCTCTCTTTACCTCCATCCTGTTGTGTTCTGGGCCTGTGTAAGCATGCTGGAGTTAAACTTGGCATACATCCCTAAATGTTACATAACTTTGCAACACATAGCCAGTGTCCATCTCACTGCAGACTTACTGTGCTCTTCTTACACTGTAAAGCAATAGTCATGCCTTAAATCATGCCCTAAATAAATGATGCATTTTTACAGGACTATATATACACTGATATCACTTTAACTCCCAATTTTCACTCGAGGCCAACGTTAAAGTCAACGTGAATTGATGTTTGCAATCCGTTTGGATGGCTTGTTCCATAATATAATGTATCTCTGAGTGGAACAGGATATGGAATGAGAAATAAAATGATGGACTTTGTTTCATCTATTGGGAACTGATTGGATGGTGGTGTTACATACCAGAATGGACCGAACAAATGGTTTACTAGAGTGGGTTTACTATGGGTTTACTAGTGTTCATGTTAGCTAAAACAATACCAGAACTGGTTAACATTATCAGTAACACTTTAACATAATGTTGTATTTGTTAACATTAGCATTAGCTAACATGAACTAACAATGAACAATACTTCTGCAGCATTTATTCATCTTAGTTCATGTCAACTGCAGCGTTTACTAATACATTTTTTAAATGAAATGTTGTAAACTGTTAACATTAACCAATGCACAATGAACTTACATGAACAACTGTAATGATCATTTTCAGTTCATGTTAGCTAATGCATTTAGTATTGTTTACAAACACAACCTTGTTCTGAAGTGTTACCACATTATCCAATAACCCAGAAGTTTCCAAACTTTCCAAAGTTTAGGACCCATCTAGAAAGGTATAATGTCAAAACCCACCAACATATTTCAAATGGAAACATAGTTACATTTGTTCTATTTTTTAGAGTATATTTTGTTGTCATATACATCAAATGTTAGTTAATCTGAAATGGCAAGATATCAAAGCCATTGTCTTAGCTAGTCAATAATTTGACTAAAGTAGTTTTTGTGTCACTCATTACTTTACGTGACTCACCTTATCCCACCAAGTGACCCACAAGGTCCTGACCCACAGTTTGAAGACTAAACTAGGGGTGGGCCGATACCAGTTTTTCCTTTACGAACTGGTTCCGATACCTGAATTGTAAGTATCGGCCAATACTAGTCCTGCTTTTTCCTGATCAGTGTAGAATTGCATGTATTTTATTGTATTGAACAAGTTGACTGAAAATAATGATATATACTTTATAATGTAGTGCAATCTTTTTTTTTCCAAAGTAAAAACACTCTCATAAAGTACAGATACTTGAAAAATGTACATGAGTAAAAGTGAAAATACTTTTATACTGTACATCTCTGAATGTCCGTATCGACGCGATACCGATCCAGGGTATCGGGATCGCCCCTAGACTAAACCGTACAACCTAAACAATATCAGCGTTAAATGATATGTTTCAGATGAAGATTTAGCTTTACAAAGACAAAAATGATCTTTTTTGAATAACAAGAGTCATACCACAATAAGAGCACAATGTTTTGATTTCATCTTATCAATGGTTGCAAACTTGTCCCGAGAGATTCGACAACCCATGTTGACATCTCATAAAAACTGGTACAGAAGCTACAGTTGGGGATCTATTTATCAAACAGTAAGCAAATGCTTAAAGGTCCATGTTAATGTAAAGCACTGTATCTATGATCTTACTTCAAGACACTTCTATCTTGAGGAGGGTCCCTCACAGATAATCAATCACTCAAACTTGTGCCAAGACTCTGTCAAACTTCCTTGTCAGAGGTCTGATTAACAATACCGCATACAAACATCGAACAACCCTGTATGTCCCGTGTCTGGTTGACCCAGACGTTCTGTCCTAAAGGGCGTCTGTTCTTTCCTCCAAGGTCCTGAGCTACACTGTCAGAGTCCAGGGGACAGCTGGTTTTAACAACAAAGAGAGGGAGCACTCCTATCCATCATTGACACATCCCACCCCCTTCCAGCCTGAGCAATTCAAGGGTGGGCTCTCCATATATCCGTTTCCATGGTGTAGCATTAGACTGAGGAACTTCACTCAGAAAAGAATCCAAAACAAATCAGAAGTAACTGTACCGGGGGCGTGTCACAGTTGAATGAATGTGTTTTTAGTAGATATTTAGGTTGTTTTGGGTTCTTTATGCCATTTCTTTACATGTTCAATGCACAAAAGAACATCTTCGAAAATGAATATGCAAGGAATATCAAAAGCTTACACTGAATTTATATTAAGAGACACAAATTGTTTTTGTTCCTTAAGCATTGAGTAAATGTTGTGGCCTAGTGAGACCTCAACTCAAACAGCCAAAAATTCTAATGCAGCACTAGACAAACAGCAGGCTTCCCATTAAACAAAATGTTTGTAAACCTCAACCACCATTACCACATCTTCAACTCAAACCTGTGGTCTGAATCATTCACAACATCAACGTCTATCATAAAAAAACTCTGTACCTGAAGATATGGTCATATCCTTCCACAACAGAAGGATACGGTTCAAATCAACTCTCCACTAATCCATTTCCAGATCGGGACGACAGCCTGTGAATGAAGTCTGACTGAACTCCGTTCTGTTAAAAGTCAATTCCTGCAGAAGATTCTCAAACTGCAGGGTGTGTCCTTGTGCCCCTCACCTTCCTCAGTCACAACACAATCTGTTCGGCGTCGGCGTGTGCAAGCACGCCCTACAGATGTGGGTGTGTTAGCACAATTGTTTGTCTCTGTGCGAGCCAGTTTCTTCCTTATTGCAGGCTAAGTGCTGCTTTCAGGCTTCGCTTTCAGCTGGGTTGTGCAACACGTAGTTTTCCTGCTCCTTGAAGCTATTTTTTCCATTCCAAGAGAGAGGGGAGAAGCGATCAGGAACTGCCTGTTCTGATTTGAGGTCACTGGTTTACTACAATGCATGCGGACCATAGACCAACACCAAAGCCAAAGCACATTCCAGATCACCTATGCACCCCCTCCAAAAACACCCCCTTCACCCTGAGGCACTACTTCTGCTCTATACAAAGAGTTACACCTTAAGAAAACTACCCAACACTAACCCCCCCCGGGCCTGTTTTTATCTAACTCCCAAACTTTCCTTCACACATTTCTTAGTGATTGCTGCAGTTATGCTTTTATTTATTATCCAACTAAACGGTGGTCCAAAAGAAGTATTCAGACGCATACGTCATCGAGGTTATCTCATTTCAATTAAAAACATGACACTTATTTCTCTTAAGACATTATAATTGTGGTTTAATTCTTCATTTTGAAAGGACAGTGGAGAACAGACAGGAAAGCATTGGATAGGACAGAGGAGTGGGACCGGCAAAAGACGCTTGAGACGGGAATCGAACTCGAGTCGGGCCGCAAGTGCACTGGCACACTAACCACAGGGCTATTGGCAACATGTTTTTTTTTCTTGCCTTGAAATGTAACTGTTGCCATTCTGAAATAAAACCTGAAATAATGACGTATGTGCCTGCAAACGCAGCCTTCGAATTGAGACGCAGCTATGGATTTATCTTATAAAGGCAAATAAAGAAAAAGGTTTTGTCTATTAGTTTTTTTCATTTTTATAGGCTTACCACAACAGACTTTCAAAGTTTAATATGTAAACATTTATTCCTAATCTCATCCGTAATAAACTGCTGAAAACGGCTCTGTTACTATCACTTCTCTTCACACTGATAATTGCCAATTACATTACATGAATCACGTAAATGACATATTTTCCATTTAAAACGGCGTTTTGTAATTTGCATCAGTGGATCCTATCGCACAACATTTCTATTGTTGTAAAATATTAATTGTTTACCCACTAACGTGGTGTATTGCACTGGAACATTAACTGTCTTCTTTGATTTGATTGGTCACCACGTTGGCTCTGTAAACAGTAACTCCCGCCTTCTTACATTTGATTGGCCAATGGCCACCTTATTTTGACACTGAGGTCCACTGATAGACCGCTGAGGAAAAAAGTTTGCAGCACCGAAATACAGGCTTTTAGGCATTTATTCCACAAATTTTATTACACACCACAGAAAAAAATGGCGGGTGCGACCCTACGTGTGAAAATGGATGTGTGGCGTGAGGAAACAGTTTCACAGCGAATGCGTGAGAGTTGGCAGCCCTGCCCCTACATCTGACATCATTCCATACATTGTCACCTCTTCAGATGTCCACTAAATAAAAAAATGAAAATGTGTAAAAAAAATCTTGTTTTTCATGCCCTATAACAAACAAACTAAGAAAGCTAATCCTCACTGAGATATATTCATGCATGAACGGGGTTAATACTAGTTTTTTTTTTAAAGAGTACATAACATGAGATCATGAAAATGACATTTCATGCAGTGTGTAATGTTGCCGTGTTTGTATGTAAGCAGTCTGCCAAGTAGTAAATCCGAAGGTGAATGAATAAAGTTATTGGCTTGAAAAAAAGGGAGTCGACTCTGAATCACGCAAACGAGTCGTCCCTAGTCCGATTCGCGAACCGCCGCGGATTTACTTCACTACATATAGTCCTCGCTTACGTTTTGCTAGGACTGCCAATGAAAACTTCACTCTTCTCCCCCAAACACTGTAGCTCGTGAGCCTCATTCGCGGTAGACCAATCACAGCAGACTAGACCATCTGACCAATCAGATCAGAGTAGGCTAGCGGAAAGGAGGGGATTCGACAGATGAATCGCGGAACGCATCATTTGAGATTCAGTCAAGAAGTAAGGTAAGAATAACTACCTATTGTTACGAAATAATAGTGTTTTTACACCTTCTATGTACATAAACTTGTTGTTGGACACTCCATAAACCAAAGTAGGACCTTAAAAATCCCTAGTTATGTACTCTTTAATGCATTTATTTCCAGCACTTAAGGTTGTCAGAGAAGTATGAGGCAGTGTTTTTGTCAGCAAGTTTAAATAAACTGGCACATCAGCAAAGCCATTGCTTTTTTCCACAGCCTGAACTCTGAGCTCTTCTGTCGGATCCTGCATTAACATGTCAGCTACCATCATCTTACCCTCAATGAAGTGCACCTTGAGGGGATGAAGAGTGAAAGAAGGGAGTGGTGACTGGAGGTCATCAGCTTGCTTCAAAGGTAGATGGGAGTTAAACTCTTTATTGCATTTCCTTACATTGGCCTGCATTCTTTGAAACTCGAACCAATGACCCTGCCGGTGCTAGCACTAGCAGTATGTTTTTCAAGCTACAGGATACAAAAACACATCCCACCTCTCTGCATGTCATGATCACGACAAACTCACTACAAATAATTCTGGATGAAAACATTCCTGATAGTCAGTCGTAGCATTTGTTGAATATCAGAGAACTAAACTGACATGCTTTGGAGTGTCATGCATTTAAAGTGGATGTTACAAAGATTTAATAGGTCGCTATCACTTTCACAAATGTATGTTTGTACATCAACAGGGTCTTTGTAATTTTGCAACTTTTTGAAGCAGAATTTTCTGTCTGGATATACAGGCTTTTAGCATTCATAACAAAAATAAGTTGTTCCCAGCACTAAAAATGACACAGGAAGAAGAGGGTAAGGAAAAGAAAAGCCACAAAGCATAATGGTATTACCATGTTTTTGGACTATCCACCTTTATTTTCAATGTAGGCTAGGAATAGGCGTGTCCGTCTTGAAACTTTAATTTTAGATCGCCACTTCCAGTTATTTTAGCTGTACTAAAAACTCCAAAATAAAAGAATCCTGCTTTAAATTACACGCTACCAATATTTGTTAGGGTTCAACAGGCCAGGTCAGGAGTTCAAATAAATTCTGTCATCGTTTACTCGCCCTCATTTCAAACCTGTATGACTTTCTTCCGCAGAACACAAAAGAAAATATTTTGAAGAACGTTGGTACCCAAACAGGGCAGGCACCCATTCACTTCTATTGTATGGACACAAAACCAATGCAAGTAAATGGGGGCCAGTTAACAACATTCATCAAAATATCTTCTTTTGTGTTTTGTGGAAGAAAGAAAGTCAAACAGGTTTGAAAAGACATGAGGGTGAGTAAATGATGACAAAAACAAATTTGGGGTGAACTATCACTTTAAATTCTATGTTTGTCACTAGTTATTTGGTTTTCAATTTGCATTAACACTTTACTTAAAGCCTTTATGTATAATGCATTATAAAGGGTTATTAAAGGGTATGATGCATTATAATTGTTCATAATGTGTGTTGTAATACATTAAATGTTGTTTTAAAGAATTATAACCAAATTAAAAATGCAAAGTGTAACAATCACTTGATAAGTGTTATAAGTGTTATATACCCCCACTGCTCCGGGGGTACTTGTGTTCACCACTTGCTGTGCTTGTGTTCACTACTCTCTGGATGGGTTAAATGCAGAGGTCACATTTCGTTGCCTTGTACATGTGCAATGACAATAAAAGTTGAATCTAATCTAATCTAATCTAATCTAATCTAATCTAATCTAATCTAATGTATTAACTGCAGTTAAAATTATTCATGAGACATTACAATGCATTATAAGGTGCATTACAAGGCATAATTACTTCAATAAAACTACTTGTATAATGCATTATACATGTATGCTTTAAGTAAAGTGTTACCCAAATGAACTTATACTTATTTTTATAAACAATGGTTGTGTGCTTATGTAAACTCACCATTCTTTCGTTCTTTCAGGGGTATCAAACTCGGTAAGGGCTGCAGGGAGAGTTCCTTCAGCTCACTGGTCACCGCTTCGCTCTGAGGACTGGGCATGGAGCCGCTCCCCACAGCGGATGCCACGCTGCCGGGGCTTAGCTCCTCCCCTCGCATGGCCTCCTGCGCTGCCAGGGTGACAGGTGGGTGAAGCGGTCAGACCTGTGACAGGTTAATCACACAGACACACCACAGGTTAACATACCACAGTCTCACAAAGATGCAAAGGTTTTGGCTTTGCAGAATGAGAGCAGAAGCATGTTTCTGGCATCTTCTCTGATGGCACTCAAAGACCCATTATGCATCTTAACAGAGGATTCTTATTCACAGTCAGAGTACCTTTATTATTTTTATACATTAAGCATATGCTTTTAGCCTAAGTGCATTGATAGATTTACATTTTATCACTACATACATTGCCTGGGAATCAAACCAATGGATTTGGCATTGGCTCCATATAGTTAAACTAGAGGAAAGCCCTATTTTAAAATTAATTGCAAATATCTCGCCCTTGACCATTTTGAGCAGAATATGCCATTCATATTATCAGGAAATGAAAAACTGTGCTTTGCCATGCCCCATTAACCTATAACAGACTCTCTTAATAACTTACACAGTCTATACGGCACACGAACACAACAAGAGGAGGAGATGTGTAGAAAACTAGGAGACTGGGCAAACATGTTCAAACGTGTATGAATCGTTGAGCAACATCCAAACTCGCATAATCTCAATGTTTTCCAATATGACTAGAGGCAACGATTAACACAAGCATGTAAAATAACGTTAGATGGAGACTTCTAGCCCTCCAGCAGTGTGTGAAGCAAGATTGTTGGAAAATGTTTGTCTACTCTGGTCTGATGTCTGTTTTTTCTTAAGAGACAAAGAATGATTGTGTTTTACCTTTCTGTGTTTTTCTTATTTGCTCCTGTAAAGCTGCTTTGGAACAATGCACATTGTGAAAAGCGCTATATAAATAAAATTGAATTGAATTGAATTGAATTGTACGGCAGCCTAATCTTTAAGTGGGTTATCAGCAGGCCTGTCAGGAATTCTGCAGAATACTTTGCAGATTTCCAGAAATTGACAAAACACCTGTGCATTTTTTTTGCCAAATGTATAAGCTAATTTGATAAGCACTTAAAAAATCATATCTGTCAACCATTATGAAATGGAATTGCAATGAAATGGTTTTCTAACAGGTTTCCAGTACATTTCACCCATTTTCTATTGGTTGAGGAAACAGAAAGCCCTGCCCCCAAACTTAGAGCTAGTTGGTTGAGGCAATGCTGTGTCATGTTGAGCAGGACGGTAAAACAAATCACATCCTAAGCATGTTTCAGGAACATCAACATAGCATATACACATTACAAAAATGAAACGCTTTACATTTACATTAATAAAAATCATTAAAGGGGATGTGGAATTCTCATGCTTGACATGGTCAACTTGTCAAAAAACGAGTTTGAGGTATGATGCAGTATTTCTGTGCTCGATACACTCCCCCAGCATTCGTATAGGTTTCGTAAAGTTTTTTTCCGCTTCGTAACAACTTTTATTAGTGCTTTTATTAGTAATTCTCACACGTCAACCAGCTGGAGCAAGGGAGAGCGAGCACTGCATTCGCGAAGTTCAGCTGTGTTTGTTTGTTCACTGCATTTCGGTGAGGAATGTTATATAAATGGTGGATACAACGCTGGATTTGGAGATCGTTTGAAACTGATAGATGGAGCGGTCCCAGAGATAAAATATGGCGGACATTAGTGATGCGCGGGTCGGGGGTTTTTCCAACCCGCGGGTGCCGCTTTTACGAAATGATTTGGATTTGAAAGGTGCGATACTATTCTGTAAGTAGTTAAGATTAACATGATATGCAGAAACTGTTTGAGTTACGGCCACTTTAAGATTTAAATGACAACAGTGGAACCACACCCAAGAAAATAGGTACTATAGAAAGTAGGGCTGCAACTAACGATTATTTTGATAATCGATTAGTTAGACGATTATTTTTTCGATTAATCGGATAAAACATCTCATTAGATCTTTTGCTTATAACTAAATTAGAAATGGGAAAAGTATACACAACTGAACTCATTAACCTTCTCCCAAAATGTTGTGGATGACTCCCTAATAAACACACCAAGGCTGATGAGTTGATTCAGGTATGTCATATTAGAAGCAGCTGACAATAGTCTCTCCCAAATGTGGGAGGGAGGGGACGGTTGGCCAAGGAAATCATTATTTTTTTGTGGCATGAAAAGTAAGATATTTGTCATTCAAATGTAGTGAAGTACAGTAAAAAGTAGGCCTACTTACAAAAATATATACTTTAGTACAGATACTCAAAAAGTGTACTTAAGTACAGTACAAATAAATGTACTTAGGCCTACTTCCCACCTCTGAACCAAATAAACCCCCAAATCAGAGTATTTAGCCACAAATTGGGATTTACTAATATAATCTTTTAAAAGACCTCTTCCCTTTAAACTTTAAAACTGCGCGGCTTGAAGAGCTGCATGCAAAACACTTCTGACTTAAAAACCGCACGGAGAGACACGTTCGACTTTAAAACTGCGCACCTCGCGCTGCACGGAGAGAAACGTTTGACTTCAAAACTGCGCAACTTGTGCCGCACGGAGAGACATATCTGACTTTAAAACTGCAAATCTCGCGCTGCACGCAGAGACCCGTGCTCAGAGAGACACGTCTGACTTAAAAACAGCGCAGCTCGGGCTGCATGGAGAGACACGTCTGACTTTAAAACGGCAATGCTCATGCTGCATGGAGAGACACGTCTACAATTGTAATTTTAAAAGGGAAGAAGACGCGCTTGATTTATAACTGCGCAGCTCGCAAGTGACGTCACAGACCAACTAATCGATAATGAAATTCGTTTTCTATTTTCTATTTTCATTATCGATTATTATCGATTTTATCGACTAGTAATTGCAGCTCTACTTGCAACACATCCAGTGTCAATAAAATCTAAATAAAACAGCATAATTTATTTTATTTTATTTTCAGGCTTACATTGTGTTCTTCAGGTCTTATCTTAACAGCTGGGTATAGGATGCTTAAACAAGAGCTGTGACAAGCCCTGGAAAGTTTGGGACAATCCTTTTTCTAACATGGTGCAGAAAGTTTAAAATGAGACATTAAAAACAACTTAAAGTATCATCTGACTACAAGTGTACTTATGTCAATGGTCAATCTGGACAATGAAACTGTGGAGCCCCAATACAAATGCACATTACGAACTCTCCATTTGTGAGGTAATGTAGCACATCAACTGACATTTGTTGGGGCATTAACTGAATTCATGGCCCAGTTTAACGATAAAAAACAACGCCACACATTTCTGACTGTGTCAGACAGGAACGTAATTGTATGACCCCATTTTTGCTTTTGCGCAAGCCCTGTCCATCTTGTTAGCTAATGCATTCCTCATTATGAGCTCATCAGCATCCAGAGAATATCAATACACCAATCCCACCCTAAAGACCCATGAGAAGAGGGGTGGAGCAGAAAAAAGAAACGATCTTCTGGTGATCAGTCACCCAATATTTGGCCTGATGAGGACTTAAAGAGATAGCTCACCCAAAAATGAAAATTGTTCCAACATTTATTCACCCTGACGTCATTTTAAACCTGTATGACTTTCTTCTGCGGGACAAAAAAGAAGATATTTTGAAGAACGTTGGTAACCAACTACATGAGGGTTGAAAAAATGTTGACCGAATTTTTATGTTTGCTACAAGAGAATTATACCTTTAATCTTTCTTTATGAAACATTGTTCCAGTATCTTTTGCAAGCCACACATAAATCCTTACATGTCATTTGTGATGTTGTTGCATCTTGAAGGATCATTCCTACTTTATTTGAGAAACAGTGTTTAGACATGTACTCTGAAGGCTTACTATACTACCATGATTCAAAGCTCTGCCTCTGACATTCCACAACATGCAGGTCCTCACCTGCCTTAAACCATCAGCCACAACAATAACTAAGGACACATTATACTTTTACAGGGATAACACGCACATGCAGGTAACCCCTTCTCCCATTTATCACAAGGAATGAGATTAGTGGATAGACACCTACTTGAGAGGAGAGTTCTAATACCTGTGATTATTAATGTAATTAACTACCAAAGATGATTTTTAACATGACACAGACATCAACAAATTATTAACATTAAAGAGTACAGTACCTTAAAAATGAGATCCAAAGTAACTGATTTCAGCCTCATTTCTATTCAGAGTACCCTGAAGACTTGATGAAAGAGAGGACTACATTAGTAATGAAACCATAGTCAAATATTTTACATGTGTTATTAGGCGTAAAAAAGTAACAACAATTGTGCAATACATCAAAGCCACAAAATAAATAAACAACGTATCTACATGATGATAAAACGGTAAACACGGATGGTTATGTAATATTAATAATCAGTTATGGTGGTTTTATCTGCAATACCAGTTGTTGGATCTGCATTTTGAGGATCGGAAAATCTGCGTACATTTACTGTCATATATGTATACACATATATAGTTAACATATATTAGCAGCCCAGTGTTGGTTTGTCTGTGTCCATTAAGCGAAGTGTCAGATCCGCATGTGCTGATGGTGAGTAGGTGTGTCCTAGCGCCAACAAATACTTCATAAATCTCAGCACAAATAGTATAACAATACATTTAGAGTCATAGATGTGATTTGGTTTCAATAAAAAAAGCCCACGATACAAATTTCCTTACAATACTTTTCAATCTGCTTACTGCTACGTTGGCATACCTGATGCGACATGGCAGGAAATGACAAACCTGGGCTGTTCAAAAGCTCGTGCGTTAGGAAAAAATCATAATTTGTATTCATTGAACGTGTTAAACAAGACGATACGGGCCGAATACAGCAGGCCAGATCCTCGCCGCAGATCCATGTCTGCAGTAACAGACACAGACACTAACATAGTAGAACATCAAGTGCAATGTGCGCTGGTCAACAACACATGAGAATCGGGTGGATTATCTAATAATGCTGTTGTTATTACGGTTTTTAAACTGTAATCTCTAAAAGACAGACTTGCATGCGCGACTGCCTGATCCGAATAACTTACCGAGTAGCAAAATGAAATTTAACAACGGCTTGGCTTTACAAAGATGTTCATGTAGTCAAAAAACTGTGCTGAGGCATCCGGCTACACTCTGCTGTTCAACCGCAGAGGACTGCGAAGTCAGTCGATCCAGTTACAGCACTTCCTAAAAATAAAAGTCCCCGAAAGTGATAAATATTATGTTATTAAAAGTGTGGGATAAAAAACAACAATTTATAAAAATATTTACATTGCTTTCCACTTAATCAATCAGTAATTTAGTAAGGCATTAACCGTTTGTCTCTGAACGATGCTGGTTAACAAGAAACCAGGGCTAGATTCCTTCGTGTTCAAATAAAAGTTCTAATAATCAAACTTTCTCACATTGTTCCTCGGGGACATTCCATTAGAAAATAAATAAATACAAAATAGCACATTTAAAAGCTATAATGAATGCATATACAGTATACATCGTATTAACTAGACATTCTAATATCCAACTTTTAAATGGTTTATTGAGGCACTTACACATATGAGTATGACATATTCACATTCTGAAGTGAGCTGTAAACATTTGAAAGGTAATACATTCAGACAGCTAATGTGTATTCACATTTTGTTTTACTGCCTTTCTACTGTAGATATACTTCTAAGAAAATAACATTTCTCAAAGCGGTTCACATTTACATACATTTGTAGCTATATAAAACAGTGAACAAAAGCCAAGTACAAAATCTTTGTTTGAACAACTAAACAAACAGATAACAGTTAAAAACACCCTCAAAATAAGGCCCCTCATCGTCATAAAAGACCAATGACAGTACAAATGACATCAGAATACAAATTCATGTATTTAAAACCAACATTGAAACATGTTAGAACCATGTCATTCCATTGGCTACAATAACATGTAGGCACTACCTAAAAGCTATTAGAAATAACAGAGGTGATGTTGCTTCATACATTACTAACCACAGCTTTCTCAGGGTTGTAATATGAAATATTCATGACACAAGTGTTTGTATTTCCTTCCTTTTCAATGCTATGAGTCTTCTAGCCCGCTCCATCTTGCTTGGTGACGGTTTCCCACGGGCAGATGATTTCTTTCACACCTCGAGCTGTATCAGGACCGTCATCCTCCTCATCTTCTGAATCAATGGGATAGATCCGGCACTCAGGTGGGATGTCAACTTTGATTTGAAAAAAGCTGTGAAGACATCAGACAAGATATAGCCACAAGAAAAGATTGCAGTCATCCATCAAATATGAAAAAATGACACTGTGAAATTAAATAGACATTGTAGTGGATATAGTGGACCGCGATTAAGCATTCTAAATGTTTCTTCATTCTACAGATTTTAAACTTTACACTATAAACACTCACTTTGCAATTCTTCTGGACTGAGGCTGTGCAAGTGGCTCCACTCCAAGCGGCTGCACTTTACCTCCCCCTGAAGTTACGCCACATTTCGGGGACAAGCTGGCGAACACAGATGGGGCATTGCATCCTCTGCGGAGGAGCTTGCTCAGTGACAGAGCCATACGAGACTTTGGGACAGGTGGCTGGTTCTCTTCCTCTGATACAGATGCCTCTGCAATAGAGGGGAAATGGGAAGAGGAAGGCCCTCCGTTGCCATCAAATCTTCTTTCTGAGGCTGGTGTACTGTCAATGGCAACGCTGATGGGTGAGGGACAGGCAGCACTGTTGGGCAGTGTCATGAGCCCGGGGGAAGCTGTGGACTGTGCTTCACAAATGCCTGTATACACTGCCAGGTGAGGCACAGGTGCTGTGAAGCGGCATAGCTGTTGAGCACAATATGTAAAGTATATGTTAGCATTACTGTGTGTGCTGAACAACCTGTAATCACGTTGAAGGAAATAATATAGACCATCTAATATAGAGCATTCCTTGGTCTCTTCTTTGTACGGCCCTCCTGTAAAAAACTTGCTGTAAACTGTAAAAAGTTGCTTTTGCCCTGAATTTTGATTATGTATATCTAATTTACTATTCTAAATCTTGACTAAGTGATAAACGTCTTTAAAAAAGTTGGAATTGCTTAAATTATTTTGAGGAGTTAATTTAAAACATATGTTGCAAATACTTTTACACTAAAAAATCTTCTTATAAAATTATTCAAAATGTTTTAGATATTCCTGAATCTTGCAATCTACAGAAAACGTTTTATTTTATTAATATGCTTATTGTTAATTTTCGTTGCGTGCAATTGCATCAGAGCAGAACAAGAGTGACATCTAGTGGTTAGGACAGAAAGCACATCGTTAAAGGTGAAAAGACACGGCAAATATTTTTCATAAAAACAGAGTTGATAAATCCACTCACTACGTTTACTTACTGTTTGTTTTTACTTGTAGTCACTGAATTTAACAAATCTGTAATTACTAAATTATTATATTCTTCATTTTCAGACTAAATCTTGTCTTCATACACTGTAAAAATATCACTAATTTCAGCTGCCTTAAATTTTTAAGTTAAATCAAATTAGCTTTATGAGTATTATTTAACTTAATTGACAATGACTGGTAGTAAAATACAAACAGTTCAATATAATTTAAGTTTAATTGACTAATTTGATTTAAATTGTTTTTTTACAGTGTACTTTCACCAATTTTAAGGGTTTGTCTGATGAACTGTTTAAAGAAACAAACAGAATGTTTTTTATGTCTTTTGGGCATGTGGCAAAATGTTTTTGAGAAACTTGATGAGCGAAATACATTATATCACTCAAAAACAAAAATGACAAAGACAAAAACACATGATGTGACCACAGATGACAGAAATGGTTTTATTGTGTTTTTAATAAACAATTTACAAGGAAACAGTAACACAAATGGAACAGATAAAATCTGACAAAACAAATGTGACATGAATGTTAGACGTTATTGTGCATGCGTTTAAAGGGGTTAAGGGCTACATGTAATGTTCATTATATGCATGAATTAGTGACATGAAGGTAAAGATTACTAGAAGCATTTTAAATATGTATAAATCAAGAAAAACCTTTAAAAACTAGAAATCTCTTTCTACACTGTAAAAGTATTTTTATGTTATTTAAAAATGCGCAATGTAGCATTGAAAAAACTGACTTTAAGTCAAAAATATTATTTATCCCGACTGACTTTGATTTGCCAGGTAACCCCAATAAAAGTACATTTGAGTTTTAAATAAAATCAAGTAGAAATAATTATTTAAAGTAACAATTTGTTCGCAGTTTTTACAGTGTAATATTGCAGACACAACAATAGCAATCAGTATTAAAATAAACGGTAAATGGTTGCTATAAATATAAATGTATGAATATACTGAATTGCAAAATCTCTGTGAGCTAGATCTCTGTTCATTTTCTCTTTTTCTTTTCCAGTTTGCTCATGACCTGTGTGATGTCTACTGGGCCACTGGCTGCCAGTTTTGCCTTCTGCTCCTCTTCTTGCTGTCTCAGAATGATGGGACTCAGACTGGGCCGCCTCCTCTTGCCATTCTGCTCCAACTGGGCATCACTAATTGACATGAGTAGAGAGTTTCCAAATTGCGTGATTAATGTCATTTACATTGTTTTCTAGATCATACACTCTAGTTGCACACATTGCAAACCATCTTTTATTTCGACATACATACGAGTCTAACTAGGTTGATAGTCCAGATACACACAGTCCATTAACCGTCTGATACAGTACATATTGCACATAAAACTTGATTAAAAAGATGTAATATGATTGGTTGGAATTATGCAACATCTGACCTGAATCTGTGTGCCTCAGGAGCAATGGCCCGTCTCTGGGTTTCCTTGAACACTGGGGACTTTAGATACCGCCCATAAGAGTCCTGAAAAAATATATATCTAACATATAGTACATTTCATGCGGACACACAGGTGATAAGTTTTTGACTTGCATTGTTTTATAGATCATATACCTTTTTCATAAGCATGTAAATGTGAGTCTGCGCAGCATCCAGTACATATCGATGAGGGTGTGCCAGACCCTTGACTGTTATTTCCATGGTTTTTCCATCGATGTTGATCCAGCGCGGAGCTCCACGAGCCAAAAATGTCCTAATTAAATCATTAATAAATATTATTATTATGACAACATGACTGCTGGCATTAATGTTTGCTGATATTTGATTAAGTAGAAAATATTTCTAAATAATAAATGCTTTAATAAAATGTTTAAATCAAATTGTATATTTTATCTAAATATTAAATAATATAATATAATAACATAATATAATAAGACACACTCACTTATAGATTTGTTGAGCTTTTTCCTTCATTGTCTCTGCAGCACCCCATTTCAGATCCTCGCATCCCTCCCAGAATGCAAGATTCTCACCTATTCAGCAGAGTAAACTTACATTCTCGCCTAATAATTGATTTATTTCTGCTCTTTAAAAAAAATGGAACATTAATCTGTTAACCCACATTAAATTCATTAAATTATATCTATATAGTTGAATGGGTTCTGTACAATACATACCACTGAACTCCTTTTTAAGAAACAGGCGAAAATCAGCCCTCCCTCGAGGGTCACTAAGCAGTTCTCCAAAACTGAATGTCCAGCGTTCCACCCTCATTTTAGTAGGGATCTCAACACTGTATAAACCAAACATGCACAGTTCACTGTAATTAAATAACATTCAATCACATACATAAGGTACAAAAGTGTCTGTCACACAAATAAAATAATAAAGAAAATAAAAACTGAGGCTCACTTTGGCATGTTAAGGTTCCAATATGTAATATCATCTGTTAACCAGGGGTTGCTTGGCAGGCAGGGGTGGAGAAAGGGGTCGTGTTCTTTATATGTGGTCGAGCATTTAACAAGTCTACAAATTAACACACAAAAACCCTTTACACAGGAATGTAACTTTAAATACAGAATAACATTACAGTAGAGTTGTGACATTAACTCACGCTCCAATTGACACAGATGACTTCACCCTTGGCCTCATAATACACTGCTGAGTGAACATAATCTACAAAATAAGAAAAAGGAATTAACACTGATTTTACATGTGAACATATGATAATGTATAGGGTCTTGAGGTCATTTAATACTTACAATTCTTCTGTAGTATTCAGATGTTTTTTTCTGAAGAAAATTGCAAAGAAAAGAAAAGAGTGAAATACTGTGTCTAAAGCAAAAAATGATGTGATGTGAAGTGAAGTGACTGTACTGCATTGTAAGAACTGAACACATTTATTCATGTCATGTCATGGTGAACACAGGGTGAACAAGATTGCTTTGGCCTTGCGATGGTAAATATAAAATCCATCCAGCCCTATTTGTATTTTACGTCAGGCTCCAATATTGCTTTCATTGCTGTTTTCTGTCATGTGGAATCTTGCTTGTTTCTCACATAAGTTTAGGCTGGTGCAAATCTGTGCAAAAAGAAAGAGGAAAAACAGTGTTAGGAACTGTAGTGGTGTAATAGGTTTGCAGTCACAAGCGGTGAGATTATAATAATTCAAATCCTATTAGATATCAACTGGAATTGTATAAATTACAAACACTCCCACGTCTCGCCGCACTAACAAATGGCTATTAATGATGGTTATACGTCCTATATTCTATCATTACATTACATTTTTATAAACAGAGGCTCAGCTCTAGCAAATGATAACAAATAATACATACATGATATGTCTATATTGTATACGCCTTGATTGATTTTAAAAAGAAGACCTAAATCAGTTGTAAGACCTACCTTTACCTCCACTACATTAGGGTCCACCATTCTTTCGTGTCCATAATCCATGGCACTAACTGTTCCTGGCTGGTAAATGGAAAGATATTTGATTGTTTTAGTGTAATGTTAAACTTCTGAAGTTGGGCAATTGGATAATTAAGTTTAAAAAAAAAAAATTATATACAGTATTTTCACTCTGCAAGGAAAAACATATCTTATTGACCCTGTATTTATTTAAATAAATTTAAAGTAACTCACCGGTGGCCGATGTACAACCCAGTAAGCTCGCTCCTGACAGTCAAAAACCACCCGATCTGGCTTCTTTCTCTCCTTTCCCGCCCTTCACAAATAAGCACATTGTCCTGCAATATTAACTTTAAAATGGAAATGTAATGGCTGCTATGGCCACTTGCACTTATCATGCTAAAATATGTTTGTTACAAAAATAACAAAAATGTCTCCCAAATACTTTTTAGGAATATTTTAAAAAGACCACCTGTGACCCACCTGTACTGCTCTTTGGCCTGCATTACAATAAAGTCCCACTTGTGATTCAGCCATTTGTAAAGGTTGTTGTACTGTTCCTGGATAGAGAAACACACAAGTATTGTGTATTTATCAAATTACATTAGTTTTAGTTTTTGCAAAAGGTTTCAGATAATTTATTAGTATACACACACACACACACACACACACACACACACACACACACACGTATATGAAGAGTCTGGTTCCAAAATGAGATAACTAAAAAAACATGATTTAAAAAATAATTTAAACCGGAGTTATCTCATTTTGGAACCAAATCTTCATATATATATATATATATATATACAGTATATACTACACATGCACATGAATAATAATTAATGATAAGTGTGAAACAATATTTTAAAGCAATATTTTATTTTTTTACGAGTATTATAAAAAATAAAAATGTGAGGTCCAATTACCTGTTCATACAACTCTAGCATCCCTTTCTTGCGTATATTTCTCTTTGCCAGATAAATTGCTAGAAATGCACATATAACAAACCAGTAACGCACCAAATAAGAGTTCTGATATAACACGATATGACAATAACTTCACATTCTTTATCTGGCATCTGTTTGAAAGCTTAGGCTATGAATAACCAACAAATGCCACCCTGAATTATTGCTATGACAACCGATCAGCGTGTGTGGAAATTGAAAGATAATCACACACCATAGTCGGTGTCCTCAACTGGCCATTGCTGTGCCGGCCAAAAATATGGTGTCTGCAAGAGATGTGAAAGATAACCGTATATGATAGATTAATCAATATCTGAAAATGAGAGTAATAAGCCATATTTGACGATGCATAAACTGCTGTACACATTTGATCATAATATTAAGATATTGCTTGTGAATGTTACCTGAAAGCGATACAGGGATGTGTCTGGTTTAAGGATGAGTCTTTTGTGATCCTGTAGTGGATAGATGTACCCAAAAGCCACCATCATGGTACCCATAGCTCGGGCCTCTGGCATTTAGCATAAGAAAGTTATTTAACGCATCAAAAGTTCAGATGACCAGTTGTGTATAACTATTGTGTATGGGTCAATGACATATAACGACCACTTATCATGTGATGCGACCAATAATATCAATAAAAAATCAAATATATCAATTTTTTGTGGATGAAACAAGAATCTCTGATACAGTATGCTAAAGTAAATGGTATTTTTAAAACATTTATATCAGTTGTATGCGATTTTCTGGAATGCTAAGTTTGTTAATTGAAGAAGACAAAATTATAGAACAAAAATATGAGATGATTACTCACCAAAACTCAAAGAAATGCAATAACTTTGTTTCTAAGCACTAAAGATTTGAAAAAAAAAAACTGTTTGTCAAGGAAATTAATTCATTTTAAGATAAATTACGGCACCCCACATGACATTTTTAAGGCTATGGCCAATACGTAAATGAAAACACAAAAATTACTTAATATAAGTTTTTAATCTGCATTTATGTGTACACCACATTCTTAATGTTAGAATAACTGCAATAGACATTATTATTTATTTTGTCATTGACCCTTATATATTTTGGTGTACTTGACTTACCCAGAGCATCTATTTTAAATCGATTAGCGAGCCATGCAACAATGTCTTCCCCTGAAGGAACAAGATATGCAATAAACATTGTAGTGTCAGTTAAAGGAAAACATTCAAGTGCAGTAAAAAGCCATGTCAGTGGGTGGGAAAGTTGGCCTTCATACTGAATGTGCCCACCTACAGACACCACACACAAAAATATGGCGAGAGGTCTCCTGACTGCTAATCAATAATATTATCAAATATGAAACATAATGAAAAACTATTCAATAACAAAGAATTAAAAGAAAAATAAAGGCAATAATTAAATGTACGCAAGCTAAACAACTGTAATAATTAAGAATCAAACATTCTGCAATTCATTAGTACACATAAAAACCCTTGTATAGTTGTCTTCATTTAGTAGATGCTTTTTAAATGAAAGAATAAGACTTAACTAATTGACATGTTAGATAGAAACATAGGTGCATTCTTAAAATAGGATTCGCGCTATGACTCGGTACACCACTGTGGTTCCTGCTGTGGCCCTCTTAAGAGACTAATGAGAAGAACTCAGCAGGGGGGGGGGGGAGTTTGGGGGGGACAGAGTCATTAGTAAGAATGGTTGGAGGCATATATGTTCAATTATTTTTTTAATATAATCTATACATTATCAATATGCGTTATCTGGGAATCAAACAACCTTTTGCGTTGCTAATGCAATGCTCTACCAACTGAGCTTTCATTATAAAATAATAAAAATGCTTCAAAAATCATTTGTTGAATAACCTGTTACACTTTTTCAACTAACGTGGCAGTGACTATCAACCTGTGCAGACGCTCAGCGCATGTATTCATTGGAAAAACAATGGTCCAAGGATCATAAAGACTGGAAACCGAGATTACAAGAGCTCTCTGAGACCATGCAGCTTAGAGCAGAGAGTCATTGCAGCTGCTCAGGGGTTGTCATGGCAATAGATTCTTCAGTTTCAGACTCTAAATGCACGGACCACTGATAACTAGCGCTCCAAAGGAGTAATCCAACTGCAAAAATCAATACAATCGAGTAAGTGAGCTCGCTAAAGTTTAGGTTACAAATGCGTCATGTCTCCTGTTATTTATCAACCTCTTATATAGATTCTCTCTTTCAGAGCACAGTGATATCTCCGCTGATGTAAAAACAGACAGCCATGTCTGATGGTCTTACCTGTTATGGCATGTGGAATGGTAGTGATAACAAGCCTCTGGGTCTGAGATTTCACACCGCTCTTAGGGTCTTGCATCTCCAACACCACAGTTTCGACCTATACAAAGACGTTGAAAAAAAGATTTTTACACTTCTCTACACGGCACACGCTGTCAAAAACAAATACGTGTGTACAGTATATCATACTAAAATATTCCACCGCAAAAAAGTCATTCCTGCTGGTTTATGGTCTGAAGGGGCTGAGACTGACCCCTTTGAAATATAGCCAGGGATTGATTTGTGACGCTGTTTGAAGATTTCCTTGCTCTGGCAGGGTGTCTGGCTTTTGATGCGTGTTTGTGAACTCATGCTGCACCCTGGTCTTGATCACAGAAAGCTCTTGGCCAAATGATTGGGTTATTAATATCACTGTGCATTGACAGAGAGCAAAGAGGGATACCAAGAATACATCACACTGTGGGAAAGCTCTTCAGGCATATGCAGTTTGCAAGTATCACGATACAAGGCGGGCTGTATTATGCCAGAGGATCATGGCAAAGCTAGACTAATACTATTAATGCAAAGTGACCTTACTTGAGAATAAGCTCCCATAATAAACATGATCAATTAATAACAACAGAGATGTGCAAAATGTGTACAAACAATGATAATAATTCAGAACACTGGAAAATCAATTCAATGTACACAATCAAATGTAATAAAAACAAACTTCAACATTGCACCAAAAAGTGCAACCACATATATATATAAAAAGAATACACTGAAACCAAAATAAAGACAATGTTCAATGAAAAATACTCAGTTTCGGACAAGTATATCACTTTTTGTGTGATATTTTGGAGGGGGGTTAAAATTAAAAGACGCTTCGACATTCTGAATAGACCGAAATCTCAATTCAAATCTTAATTCAATGTTAATCCGACCAACTATAATCAGATATTTAAAACAATGAACGGAGAATTGAAGTAATTATAACGGTGTGCTCAATTGAATCAAGGCTTGTAAAACGTAATCTAGATATTTCAATTCACTATATTTATATTTCAAAATTCAATCTTATACTAACCCGTCTGAAAACGTGGAGAGAATGCAAATAACGCTGAAAGTGAGGAGCAATGTCTGGTTTCAACCCACCTTCTTGAGGCATGCCATACGCGGTCTATAACGTTGTCCGTGGTCGCGTGCATTCCTAATGGTCATATTTGCTTCTCTTCACGCCGTCGACAGTCTTGGTAAGAGAAGGCTATGGGAAACACTCTGTAGGTGATCGTGCTATGGTTTAAAATGCTGTTATGTCTAATCTATAATCACCACTGATGCATACAAAGACGATATCTGCGTGTGCCAATCAGGTAATCGCTCTGCTCATGTAGGTAAACCTGTATGCAGAAGATTCATAGAGCGCATTGATTACACTAACATGTTATCGCCAGTAGATGGCGACCTTCACTCATAACGCCTTTACTGTAAGTGTTTAAAATTTGTGTACCTAAATGCCCTGCTGAAAAAAATAAAAATAATAATAAATAGATACTACAAATTCAACCACATTACTAGTAGAGACCCTTATTGTTTCCATTAGAACCAATACAATTCCTATTATAACCATTAAATACATTACAATTTCTGTGACGGTGTCTGTTGTTGTTGTTTTATTCAGCAGTGAAGTGCACACAAACGGAACATGTTGAAAAAAAATATTCTCAAAAACCTGTACCATCTCCTGTCATTTTTTTGACATAAAGAAAAAACTTAAACATTTGTAGCCTTCACAATAAAATGTCAACTCTTTAAAAAAAACACGTGAATAACAGCACGTAGAGAATTTAGAGAAATTATGAATAACCTGGCAAATATCTCCAAGACAGGCAAACTAACATAAAACCACACCCAACCGAATCCGCCCAGTTAGTGAAAGAACTCGTGAACGCGTCGCGCGCTCCCGTTCGAGTGATGTATCCATGAAGTCGTTACTACAAAGATGGCGGATTTCCTGCCCTCCCGGACTGCAATAGTTTGTATTCCCAATTGTCTTCTCTCGCACGGCGAAATTGATCAAATTAGAAAGTCTAAGGAGATCGACAAAACCATTTCTCGTGAGAAGACGTATGTGAAGAAACTGGTGAAGATCTTGTTGTTAGGCGCTGGCGAAAGTGGCAAGTCAACTTTCCTCAAACAAATGCGCATAATTCATGGGCAGGACTTCGATCAGCGGGCCAAAGAAGAGTTCCGGGCTACAATCTACAGCAATGTTATCAAAGGTACAATGCCAACGGCTTAAAATACTGACAGATTCGTAAAATTGAAAAATAAAGTGTACTCTTACTATAACGGCAGGTGGAAGTGTTTAGCGATGGACAAAGTAACTTTTTGACAACTTTCGATTGATCCGCCAGCGAATAGGCGACGAGAAGGCCATAGATGTTTGTGTGGGCTTTGTCGAGCACTCTTTATTTATGTTTACAAAATATATTATTACAAAAACGAACACAACTGTTTTTGATGTGCTTTTATATGTATCTTTAAAAACCTTAAACAAACCTTTCAGCAATCCTCCTAAACCTCGTGTCAATATAGAAAGTACCTCGCAAACTGGTTCACATGGCAGATGCGGTATTTTTATTTTATGACCTATTCTGATATGTGTATCAATCTATTCATATTTTAATTTCTTATCTAACATTTTATGACTGCCCTACAATTAATTCACATCTGCATAATGTTTGTAATACCCTTTTGCGTAGTTAAAGCATTGGCTCCTTTCACTGAGAATGAATGATCTCTTATGGCCTTTTTAGGTGTCAGGGTGCTGGTGGATGCCCGTGAGAAACTGCATATTCCTTGGGGAGACCCTGATAATCAGTTTCATGGGGAGACGGTTATGGCCTTTGACACCCGCTCATCCATGATGGCCAAAGGAATGGTGGAGACCAAAGTTTTTCTGAACTACCTGCCCACCATTCGTGCCTTATGGCAAGACAGCGGGGTTCAGAATGCTTATGACAGACGACGAGAGTTTCAGCTGGTAAGTGTGAAATGTTGTTCAGCTTTCGATCACAAATCATTATTTTATTTGTTCTCTGTGATCCTCAAGCAAAGCATCGGCTGTGGGTTCTCTGTTTTCATGAGATTTGAGCGAGTGAGGGGTAGGGAACTTTACGAAATGTTGATCTGCTGGCTTGGTATTGGAAAGCACTGAAACTAAACGTTTTCCCACAACACAACAGTAAAACCAGCACAGCAGATTTTGATCTGTACTTACACAATTACACAACATAGTTCTTCTTTCAATCCGTGGACAAAGCAGCATTCATGGTTTAATTCCTGCTTATACAAGAATCTGCAATAATTTCTGGTCTTATTGAGCTAATGCTTATTCTGCAATTTATTGAATCTACTCTGCGGTAAATACAATGGTAAACCTTCTAAGTGCTTTGGTTTGATTTAAGCACAATTGAAGTCATTGCACATGAGCTCATGACTGAAATAACTTTGATTCAGCTCATGTTGTTAAATGTACATTTTTCAGTTTTAACATTCATTTACAATACGTTTAAAAAAAAAAGCAGGATGTTTTCTTCAAGTCGCCTAAGGCTGATTTGCATACCCCCTCGAACAAGCCAATAGAGACCATGTTGTGGAGTCTCGTTTTCCTGATTTTGAGTAATCAAAGTAGCTGTTGTCCCACAACAGTGTCTGCCGTGGTAAGACAAGCATAGGGTATTTTTTTGTAACTTTGTGTTTCTTTTTTACCTTTAATTAATGTGTTAAACTACAGAAAAATGGCAGTAGATATTCCAACCTGCAAGCACAGTTCAGATGCTTAATATTCAATTTAGTTTGTTTTTCCTTTGTAGGGTGAATCTGTGAAATATTTCCTGGACAATGTGGATAAACTCGGAGAACCGGTAAAAATTGACATTTAGTGTCCTTTCTTTACAAAAAAATTAAGTGGGTTGAGCCGTGTTCACAATGGGAATTTAAATGTCTAATAGCAATCTGTAGATTAGATCAATTTAATTCGAATAACATCAATAAGAGGTATGTACACAAAATAATTTTCCATAATTTACTTGTCACTGCAAAAAAACTAATAGATTTCCATGTGCTCTACAGGACTACTTGCCCAGCCAAAAAGATATACTTCTGGCACGGAAGCCCACCAAAGGTATCCACGAGTACGACTTTGAGATCAAGAACGTTCCTTTCAAGATGGTGGATGTGGGAGGGCAGCGGTCTGAGCGCAAGCGTTGGTTCGAGTGCTTCGATTCCGTAACCTCCATCCTCTTCCTAGTCTCATCCAGTGAGTTCGATCAGGTGCTTATGGAAGATCGCCAGACCAACAGGCTCACAGAGTCGCTCAACATCTTCGAGACGATCGTCAACAACCGCGTCTTCTCCAACGTCTCCATCATTCTTTTTCTCAATAAGACAGACTTACTGGAGGAAAAAGTCAACAACGTGAACATCAAGGACTATTTCCCAGAGTTCACCGGGGATCCCCATGATCTTAAAGATGCGCAGACATTCCTGGTGGAGTGCTTCCGTAACAAGCGTCGGGAGCAACAGCAGAAGCCCCTGTACCATCACTTCACCACTGCCATTAACACAGAGAACATTCGCCTTGTCTTCCGTGATGTCAAAGACACCATCTTGCACGACAACCTTAAACAGCTTATGTTACAATAAAATGGCACCAGAAGGTCTTTAAGAACATTCCATTTTAATTAGGTTTTTAGTTTATTTAATACGGCAAGTGGTTCTATACATATTGTGGTTAAAGAGAAACGCATAAGATGATATGCATACTTTAAAGTTAATGCATATTATAGCTATCATTAAAATGGCAAGAATTTGATATACGCCACTTGTTAAGCTTGTTGTAGCTGTATCGGATATGCTAAGGAACGGTCCTCAGTTATTCACCGAAATGCTGTAATTATCATGGTTTACTGTATGTTTATAAATGTGTCTTTTGTATGTACCAGTTACACTCCTTTAACCCAAAGGTTTAGCACCCTGTTTTGGTAAAGCTTTTCAAAAAGTGAAAACTCAGGGCTATACATATTTTTTCCAACAGCTCTTGTGCACCAGTGAGCAATTGTTAATGGGGTTGATTAGAATAAGTTTTATTATAGCACAGCTTGTCTTGCTGTCTTTGCCTTCCCCGCAAAATGTCTTTTTGTTGCACCCAGATTATGACAATAAAGTAGTACAATTAATGTACTTTTGTACTTATGTTTGTCATGTATAACAAAAGGGAAAGTATCTTAAACATTTTCCAATTGAACTTGTACAGAAAGTTTCTCTGTACAAATTCTATAAATCCTCAGATGGTTTTTCACATCATTTTTTCTAAATCTAATTTGCCACTAAACCCATATTGAGTGAATCTTTGTTGTTATTTTTGTAATATACTTTAAAAACAAAAAGTGCCCTTATGGCTCTGCGTGTAAGTGGATAGCTCTAGCTCAGGATTTTATAAAATGACTCTCAAAGCAGTCCATGTGTATTCTGGTTGGTTGATTGGTTTGTACAGACGTTGCAACATTTGTTAGCCTTAAAATGCAACTATACAGCACCATTTCAACAGAAGTTGGTTTGATTAAGGACAAATTGAAATGCAATGATGGAAAGATTGAGTCTTAATGAAAAGCACTGTAATCTGATTGTTGGAGGTATATGGGTATTAGCTTATTGCGTATATTAAGTTCTGTATGTATAAAGTCTGAAAAAGATTTTACCCACAAAAATGTGTTTGTATGTTTTGTCATAGCAGTAATCTCTTGCTTTTTGTATAGTGTGTTTTTATGTTGATTGCTTTTGTGTAATTGTGCATTAAATTCAAAAGTACCAAAATGGCTGTTTTTCTCATTTTTGTGACAGTGTAACATTAGACTATATTTACATTTACGCATTTGGCAGATGCTTTAATGCCATACATCTGTTTCTGTGCAATCCCTGGGATCGAACCCTTGACCTTGGCATTGCTAACCTTTATCCTACCACCCCATTTTAGCCCTTTTTACAATTTAAAACCCGTGTTTCATTTCCAAAACCCTAGAAAAATTATTTCAAAAAATGGTTAAAAAATGAATAATTAATATTTGACTTGCTGTTCAAAACATTCTAAAATAACAACTATAATGGCCCTCAAACTCTGACATCCGATTTCCCTTACAAAAATCCACCATAGTTTATTACCAACGTAACCCTAACAATGCTTCACTTTTTCAATCAATTTTCGACAGAGTTGGGATGACGTCACATCGTTGCTTGACGATTTGACGTAGTGTCCAAGATGGCGACGAACAACTTTTGACTAAACGTAAATAGGCAACATTAAACAGGTACATAGCTACATTCAGAAGCGATTGTACCCACGGTTTAGTAATGTTGCTTGTTGTGGAGCTAACTTACACACACAATCAAACTGCATCGTTGTTTTTACGATTGTGATGTCAAATGGACTATGTTACTTTCAGGTTTAAAGTGGGAATTTCGAACTACGACATTGTAACGCAGCATAAATAAATCGCTGAATTACTTTTGCAAGTAGTTCGTACAGTAACTTTTCCATCCGAGGTTCAAACATAAAATGGAGTTCATCTTCGACCAGTTATCTGAGCTAGATAACATTTCAAAATATTTTAAAGGTAACTGTTACCGTGTCTATAGCTTTTGTGAATATGTTTTAACGTGTGCTTTTTATGTGTAGTCATTTTTCAACGTATATCAATGGTCTGTGTCTAATTACGACGATGTTAAGCAATTTAACTAAAATTGACAGCGTGACGTGTGGGCGATATCTTTCGTTGCTGCACAGACATCAAAGTACCGCGAGCAATTAAAAATGCAGCGCTTTAGACTTGCTCTCGCGATACTTTGAAGTCAAACTCCGTGCGGTCTGGGTAGCGCTGTACAACAAAAGTCGTGCTTGACAATATAACAATTTTGGGTATGCGATGGCGCCACAAATCTGGTGCTGAATGTCTAAGTTTGAAGCTTATTTTATGTTATTTTTTGTGTATTATTATATTATATCCACAGATGCAGGTTATTGAGCATCCTGTTGGGAGACTGCGCACTGCTCTCTTGTCCACACGTAAAGATCTCATAGAGGCATACAAGCAGTTCAGCGGAGCAGAGAAGACACTTTTAGAGGAGGGACTCAAACCTGGCAATTCACTTTTCAGTCCCATTACCATTCACTTAGAATCTGACTGGATTTCTGCACATCCAGAAGATCCTCAAGACTTTCAGAGCTTTTACAGCAACCCTTACCACAAGTCTCCAAGCAGTGGACATAGGACCATATACATTCAAACTATTGGTTGGTGC
The DNA here is from genome assembly GCF_024868665.1 of Triplophysa rosa. Taxonomy (NCBI): domain Eukaryota; kingdom Metazoa; phylum Chordata; class Actinopteri; order Cypriniformes; family Nemacheilidae; genus Triplophysa; species Triplophysa rosa. Next base: position 12,707,327 of record NC_079907.1, on the reverse strand, counting down.
ACATTGTATGTAGAACAGCATAAATGTATTTTGGTAAAATATTTGTAATTAGATTTGGATAAAAGAGTGTTAAACGCATAAATACAGTGCTCGAATTGAAGGGGGGTTGGGGGGATCCTGGACCCCCCCATAAGGCATTAGGGACCCCCCATGAGAAGTAAAAAATAGACTCAGATAAAAATAGATGAAATAGTATATAGTAATGCATATTATGATCAAATATATTGTGTATTTTGTATAAATTGTATATTGTGAGACTAACCCCCACCCAAAAAAAAGTCTTATGGTGGGGATCCCCCATAAGACTTGATTCAATTCGAGCACTGCATAAATATAAATGTTATCAAATTCATATGTAACTTTTATCACATTTGGTCAATTCACAGGTTCTTTTGGAGAAGGAGGTGTTGTGGCGGAACAGTTTGTTGAATGGCTAAAGGTCTACTGCCAGGCATTCTATTACGGACTTGTGGTTAAGCTATTGCCACCTGTAACCGTTGCTTCAACAGCTTGTACGTTCCGCATTAACAGCAACACACACAACCTTCAGCTTCATGCTGGTTAGTAGCAACCAGAATCACTGACATAATCAAAGTCACGCTTTAAGCAACATTTCTGTAAAAACCTAAGGCTTTCTATATATGTTCACAGGAGAGCTGTTTGACTTCTTGAAAAAAAGGAAACCTAAAGATGCGTTTTGCATTGTGGGAATCACCATGATTGACTTATACCCGAAAGAATCATGGAATTTTGTTTTTGGACAAGCTTCCCTCACGGAAGGTGATATTAAATAGTGGTGATTTGATAGCGTCACACTTCTAGTTGTAGTGTAACACTTTACTTTCAATTACTGTAAGTGGAAAGTTGTCATTGTAGCATAATTCTTGTGTGTTGTGATTCAGGAATGGGGGTGTTCAGCTTTGCCCGATACGATGATCACTTTTACGAGAGAAACTATGCAGGTCGACTAAAGAAGACAACAAAGCCAAAGCAAGGAGATTATTCTGTGTTCCAGAATTACTACACTCCCCCGATCACCAGCACTCTCCTCCTGCGTTCATGCAAGGTGAGGATGCAAATTTACTCTTTTTTTTAATTTATTCTTCAGGTTTCTGATTTCAGAGCTCATTAATTCTTGACCACCAAATTTACGAACAATTGAACAATCTCAGTTCAGTGATTGAAAAGAAGGTCAAGAAAAACTAAATTTGCAGAGTTTGGCACCAACTCAGTTATAAGCTGACAAGAAAAATGTCTTGTGTGACCTCTTAAATAATGTAACTTAGCTCTTTTATTGACAGTTCTTATTTGTGCCTCTGTGATAGACAGTGACTCATGAGATTGGACATATATTTGGTGTAAAGCACTGCCAGTGGCTACAGTGTGTCATGCAGGGCTCCAATCACTTAGAGGAGTCTGACCGTCGACCGCTCGATCTCTGCCCAGTCTGTTTGAGGAAACTACAGTCTTCTATTGGATTCAAAATAGCTGATAGATACAAGGTAAAAGAAACCCCTGCCAAACTACTCAAATCGTTTTAAACAGTCATCTGTACAACTGAAGCTATGTTGTGTTTTTCTTTAGGTTTTATGTTTGCATTTTAAAAATGGACTTTGCACTTCAGATGCTTACAGAATTAAATGTAGTTGAGAATCCATCAGTAGAAGCAAGACATTTTGTTGCAAATATTAAAATAGAATGTGCTCTTCAGGCTTTACTCCACTGGATTGAAGATGGAGATGACAGCACTGGACAACACTCAGCCAAACCCACACAAGCCTTCCAGGAGTATAGACATTGGTTGCATGAGTGTCTAAAAATATTGGAAGATGAAACATTGTAGGACACCTGGACTTGATGTCATAGTTACGACACACTATTGTATGCACTTTTTTGTAAATTGCTGTTGTTAGGGACATTGTTGAATTTACATTGCCCTATCTCGTCACAGGGCCCATGACAAGTCTTCATGGGCCCTGTGACGGGTTTTCCAGGGTTCCTGTGTGTTCTTCCCTAATGATGGCCCTGACTTTGGTAAGAATGTTTCTGCAGGGAAAATAAATGCAAATGTTTATGTAAATTGCTCTTAGAGCATGAGGGTGACCTGCTATATCTGAGGATTTGGTACATCTTAAGCAAATTAAATAAAGTTGTAGATCTCTCTTTTAACTGTTCAGCTTAAGATATCTGTTATGTCAGAAAACAATAACAAAAAGATGAACATGGCTTTATTTTAAAATCTGAAAGAGTTCATAACAGTCATCTATTATGCCTTGTAAATAAAAGACGTATTGCAAAAACAGTCCATGGAAGACAGCAAATACAAATCCCTTTCTCAAATATATAAAATTATGTGACACAAAATGATCTGACAGTTGTTCAATAACAACATACATTACTCTAAGAGGTAAATTATAAAGTTTTTCATTTCAGACACATTTCACATTTTAAGTTGTGGCTCATTTACGTAGCATTACTTCTTGATTTCACAGTTAACATTAATGTGCTTTGTGGTGAACTGTATGCACAGTGATCTCTAAATAAAAGAGATGCTAATGTAATTGGAGAAAACAATGATACGGAAGAGCAATGATAGTAAACAACTGACAGTGTATTGGTAATAATAAGTTGTTTACCACACTTTACATTCAGAGTTGACTAGTTGTGCAAAATATTAAATACTGATTTGTCACTCTCTTGAATGAAAATATGATAATTAAAAAATGGGTATCTTAACAATAATTCAGTATATGAAGCATTAAATATCCATTTTCTATAACGTTTCTGTTTCTTATACCATTCTAGCGTTGTAACTTCAGCCATCAAGTTCAACATTTACTTCGGTCTTTGCTTTACTCACCAGTTTTTTGTCATCACTTATCATTCATTGCCCGCATTCACTAAAACCACTACAATGTGGTTTCCTGTCATAGATCATGTCTGTTCTTTGCACAGATGCATGGACTTCATGGGACTTTTCATCAACAAAAGTCCCAGTGTGATGTATCACCTTACATGTGTTTTCTCAATTTTATTGAGGTTTGTGCTCATTCTTGGCGTACTTGAGTATTTTCACGACAACAACTGTATGACATGAGTTTCACTGAACAATTGCTATAAATCATAATGTAGATTTTCTTTAAAGTACTACATTCTTTTAATATTACAGGTCTGATCCTACAGTTCTGGAATACATGCCTTGATTTAAGACTTGATTCCTGTGTTTTTGTGAATTTCCACCTCTTGAAAATCCCCTGGCATGTCTTTGGACTCTTGTTGCACTACCGGGGTGTTTCTGCCATTGTCCCTCCTCATGCATAGACGACCTGTCTTTGCTGGGCGTACAAGCGCAAGAAAGACGGCACCTAGTCCCATTCCCCCAGCGCAGGAGAAGAATGCAGAGCTGTAATTTTGTGTAATATCCACAAGGACACCTAAAATATTTTAAGAAAAAAAATGACCGCTGATTTGAGGAGTTTTATATTTGACATAAAACACATGAATGTTCTTACCTCCTAAAGGTGGACCGGCAAGTCCCGCAAAGCTCTGAATGCACACGTAGACGCCTACAGCCAAGGGCATCCTCTCGATCCCTATGACATCATCCTCAGCCAACATGGGAATGTGTGTGGAAGCAATGTTGCCGAGTAAGAAGCCGTAAAGCACGCAACACACAACCAGTCCCCAGAATCCATGTACCACAGTGAACAACACCAGCGCCAGACACATCAGTGATACGCATCCAAGCAGTACAAAGATCTTCCTGACGCGCCCCAAGCTCAGTACCCATCCAATAGAGAGCCGTCCAAAGATTTCAGCGATAGCCATTGTTGACAGCATATAGGCAGCCTTGTCTCTCTCCGTACCCATACTGGCACTGAGCTCCACCACATACAGCTGTGGAGCAAAGAATCCCAATGTTGCAAAGAGGCCAAACGCTGAATAACACAAAAAACTGCCTTCCTTCAGGACAGTCAAGTCCAGGAGCTTATTTTTAGCTTGCATACTAATGTCCTTTTGTTTTGGAGGAACCTGAAGTGGCTCCACCTCACCCTGCTGCTCCCCAACAGATTCGAGGCCATGTTCCAGCTTGTCAGGAGACAGGACATCTAAATTTCCAGAGTTAACTGAGTTTCTCAGCTGGTCTATGGGAGGAGAGTTTGTGATCTGCTCAATTCCAGTTTGAGAAGTCTTTGGTTTGATGACTATGGGTCGAAGCAATGCTCCACAGATAATGATGATACCCTGCAATGTTCCGATCACCACCAAGGTGTATCTCCAGCCAATGTGATACTTAAGAGCTGTGAATGCTGCCAAAACAAGCGATACGTTGAATGATTTAAATGATATTATATTGCAATTGAGCAGGACTACTCTCACCTGGAGCAAAAGCAAATATAGCGAATGATTCTCCAGTGGAGGCCATGGCGGTGACCACAGAGCGACGTTTGCTGAAGTACTGGGACAAGATTGTGACAGTTGGCAGAAATGTCAAACAGTAACCCAGTCCTACAAAGGGAAAGACATTTAAAGACCTTTCTGCCATCTAACAATTATTTTCTATTATTTTGTATAAGATAAAGAGGTCCGAGTTTTATTACCTGCAACTATTCCAATAGTGAGGTACATCTGATTGATGGAGCTGGTGAATGCAGTGAAGATTGTGCCCAGGGAGATGAGAAACCCTCCGAATATCACAACCGGCTGGAAGCCGAATCGATTACTCAGCACTGATGATAAAGGTGCTAAAGAGGCACAAAATCATAGACACAGATGGCACGGTCACAAAAATGAATGCATGTATAAGAAAAAAACATGTAATGAAATGTGGCCAAATGCAGTTACTTTAATACAGTGGAGGATCTCAACCTTTTTGATGTATATTATTATATAAATAACCCAACACTAAGAAATTTCTTGATTTAGCTTATTTTAGTGTTATTTTATTTTTCATTTTATGTCCTCTTTAGGCCACCTTGGAAGTTTGTTGAGGCCCCTTAGTGTAAATGTAATGTTAAAATGCATGAAGTTACTTTTCAGACTTCTTACCTGTAAAAGTCATAACAAAGACACATATTGAAATGATCCAGGATACTCGGCTGTTGCTCTCCTCAAAGTCAGTCATAAGATCCTTGAGAAAAATTCCAAAACTTTTGATGACCCCATAGGTGAACACCTCCACTAGAAAAAAGGCCACAGCCACAATCCATCCCCAGCCTCCATCTGGGACCTCTGTATATACTTTAGGGCCAAGGCAACCTTTCAGTCTGAACATCCGCCGTGCCATATTGAAAACAGTAACCTGTGGCAATAACAGGATTTTTTGTTTTGTTTATTGCATTTGTGGTTTATAAAATTACCTGTCAGTCTTCTCTGTTAAAAAGAGAACTTTGTTTTGAGGTTCTTTTCAGTTACATGTTTTCTGTAGGCCTATGTCACCTAAATTAGGTTTTTAGTTATAAAAAAGTGGTAGAAATAGGAAATGAAAAACAACTGCACAATATGCTCAGTTTTTATAATTAGAAAAAGGAGTCTGGAATGTACCGCTTAAAGTGTGTTTGATTTCATGCGGCGCTGCGCAGATCGATCGCCGTATTACATCGAAGTGTCGCGAGCTTCTATTAAATCCGTCTCGCTTGATTACGTACAGCTGTCAACGTCACGAGTGGGCGGGAAGAAGCGAAACGTCAACAACCGATGCGCTTTATCATAAAAACGACAAAGTCATAGTTCGGCTTTAGGTGAGGACTTTCTCAAGTAAATAATATTTGCTTTATTTATAATAGAGATTTAGCAATTTATTCTGAAGTGTATGTGTACGTTAATGCAGATTTTCGCTGTTTTCTCTCATGGATAAAAGTTTAAGGACCGCTCTATTTCATTACGTTACCTTATATAGACTGCAAAACAATCTGTGTGTGTGTGTGTGTTAGAGTTTGACCTATCGTATTGTATTATTTGGTCATATTTCTTTAAAATAATTTTACTTATATATTTTATGTACCTACAACAAAGAGAGAACATTCTTTTCCACGTGGTCATGTATATATATATATATATATATATATATATATATGGGCATATTATTTTGTATATATACATAATGTAGCATGTAATGTATATAATATGTAGCAATAGGCTTACTACTTTAAAATTGAAAACAGAACTCAAAAACAGAAATGAGAGAACCGTGCTTACCTGTTCCGGTCAGTCTAAGAGAACTGTTGTTGCTCTGTTCCCCTGCTGCCAAGGGTCCATGTGCTGCTGGGTCCACTTTCACAAATACTGAGTGCCTCTTTGGTGGGAGGTTACAGCTGTTCAGCATGTTATGGATTGGTTTACAGTAAATGTTGAACGAAAGGCCACACCGGCAACCTCCTTTTCCCTTGAATTGGAATGTTTTATCTCCCTTTCCACCCCAGTGTGAAGTGGTCTCAGGCTGCAGAAGATCATACGTGTAATGCTCTAGGTAAAGTTTCTTAGATAAAAGCCAGCAGTGTCTGATCAAACCAGACAACAGATTCTCTCAGAGACTTCCACATGGGTTTACACTGTAAAAACAGCAACCTCAGCTACTGTTATATGATACCTCATACAATTATATTATAGTTTCTTTTATGGAGTACAGTCACTGTGCTGTGGTTATCAAAGGTTTTACCACTTCTGATTTTGCTTTGTTAAACCTAAAAAAGGTTAAAATATGAAAATAAATAATCATGATTGTTGTCTCCTTTAAATTAGAATGTAAAATGCTTTATAGCCTTGTTGGATTTTTTTTTTTAAAGTGACTTCAGTATTATATCAGTTAAAAGGTAGGGCTGTTACACGATTAATCGCAACTAATCGTTTACAAAATAAAAGTTTTTGTTTACATAAAATATGTGTGTGTACTGTATATAATAATTATGTATATATAAATACACACACACATCCATGTATTTTAAGAAAAATTATATGTGTGTATATTAAATATTTATGTTTTATATACAATATAAATTATATATAAATATAAGAATGTATATACATGTGTAAATATTTCTTAAATATATACTGTACATGTATGTGTATGTATTTATATATTCATAATTATTATATACAGTACACACACATATTTTATGTAAACAAAAACTTTTATTTTGCAAACGATTAGTCACGATTAATCGTGTGACAGCCCTAATTTTAATTTATTGTTACTGGACCTTTAAGTCAAAAATTGATTGAAAACTAATGTCTTACTGTTTTATTCTCCCTTTTTTAGATTTAGCAACTGAAAATGGCTCAGCTTGGATTCTGTGCACTGCTCCTTTTTTATTTTCTGTTCTCTGGACTGGTTCATCACATTAAAAGCCATACAAAAAAGCAACGGAAGCCTCATGGGCAAGACCGCCCCAATTTCATCATTATTTTAGCAGATGATATTGGTTGGGGTGATCTGTGGGTGAAAAGGCCTCACAACTCCACACCAACACCCTGGCTGGACTCACTAAGGGATAAGGGCAAAAGGTACATTTCGTGTTATTTAGACTTGCCTTGTCACAGTCTGTGCCTAATTCTGTCTAATTATGTGGTGGATTTATATCTGATGATTTGCAGATTGACAGACTTTCATTCTCCTGCCTCCACATGCTCACCCTCACGTGCTGCCCTCCTGACAGGCAGACATGGGCTGCGCAATGGGGTCACTCACAATTTTGCTGTGGGGTCGGTTGGAGGACTGCCACTCGAAGAGATCACGTTAGCTCAGGTCCTGCACGATGCAGGATATTATACGGCCATGATCGGTGAGCTCGGCAAAATTCCAAGAACATGCAGAGAACAACAACGATTAACATTCTGAGGGCAATAAACCTAAAACTGAGATTAGCTCTCCTTCAGTGTATGCTGGATTGTTACCATATCAACTAATAAGCTATTCAGGGTGCAATTCAATATGTTTCAGTAACAATTATTTACAATGCCTGTCTTGATTTCATAACAGGAAAATGGCACCTTGGTCATAATGGATCGTACAGTCCAGTTCATAGAGGTTAGTGAACAGGATTTTTTTGTCTTTTTAAAAGCTAAGGTTGTAAGCATTTAAAGTGCCCTTTCTGTACCTGCAGTATTTCAAGATTTTTTGCATGCTCTTTACATTTAAAACACATATTATTGTGGAAAACATATGATACCAGTGTTGTTGACCGAGCTTTTTCACATAAAATCAATTATATTATTAATATTAATAAAATAAATAAACTATCAAAATACAATAAAATATAATATTAGAATGTGTTATTTATTATATACATATACATATTATGATTATTTAAACATTTAGGTTTTAAAAACATGTCTACCAAAGGTTGACAACCAGGTCTAATTATCACAATATTTGTATTTTTGTGTATATACACTACAGGTTTCGACTACTACTTTGGTATTCCTTATAGTAATGACATGGGCTGCACTGATAAACCAGGCCTTGATCTTCCCACCTGCCCACCGTGCATGCACAGTCAACATACCTCAGGGTGTGTTATTTTCCATCTCACAAGATCATAACACGGGATGCCATATCCTCTTATTTTGTAGATACCTTGATCTTTACTGAAAAAAGGTTTTATTCAACAGGAAGCATGAGCAATGCTACAGTAAAGTGGCATTACCTCTGTTTGAAAATGAGACAATAGTTGAACAGCCCTTGGACACATGGAGCCTTAAAGAACGATATGCTGCGGCAGCAGTCAAGCAGATAAAGACGAGGTGCGTTCACCACTTTTAAAATATTTTTTTTTTTTTTTTGAAATGATTCATAAAAGTCACATACTTGATAGGTTTCCATGTCCCATCTGGATTGATCCTATTTTAAAAGCCAATTTTACCAACATTTTAAAAGATAGATTAATAAATCTAACTTGGACTTAATGGTAAAATTGGTTCAAATGTGGAATGAAATATGAAAGTTTTTGAGCCAGCAGTGAACTAGAGACAAAAACATTATTGATTTCAAATAGATTATAGGGAACAGTTTTGCACAGTGTTTGGGGACTTTGTTCAGTCAATATAAGGTCTCTAACAGACTGTAAACAAGTTAACTGGGCAGACGAAGTTGCAGTGTTGACCTTGCTTTGCCACAGTCCTAGGGTAGATTAGGATCAGGTGGGCTGTGCACAGCCAAGCCCCTTCTCTTTATTAATATACTTGCATTTAATTACTTGTGATGATGGCTTTAAAGGGATAGTTCACCCAGAAATACAACAATCAGTCACCCTCATGTTATTCAAAACCTGTATATGACTCATTCTTTGGAACACAAAAGAAGATATTTTGAGAAATGTTTAAGGCATTTTGTGTCCATGCAATGGAAGTCAGTGGGGGTCAGTGTTGTTGTTTCAGTGTTGAAAACATTGAAAATATTTGTGTTCTGCAGAAGAAATAAGGATGAGTAAATAATGAAAGAATGGTTTGTTTTGGGGTGAACTATTCCTTTAAAGTTAATATTGTTGCACTTAAATTGAGCCATTTGATATGATAAGTGATTTGATTGTCGGGTTACAACATGAACTTATGAATTTTCAATATGAATTTTCCATTACATTTTTGCAAAGTTTCAAGCTAACGTAGCATTATTATCTCAAGGTAATGAAAAATTACAAGCATAGTTTTTCAGAAATATATGTGCTTATCATTTTATTACTGTACAGTGTAACTTATAGAATAAATGTGGGTTTTATTCCTGTTGGTGTAGCGTTGCTCGCAAACAGCCTTTCCTACTGTATGTGGCTCTCGCTCACATGCACGTCCCACTGTTTCATAACCCCTTCTTCAACGTTACGACGCAGGACCCGTACACAGCCAGCCTCAGTGACATGGACTCCCTGGTGGGCACTATCATGCAGGCTGTCAGCACTGAGCAGTTGGAAAACACACTTATATGGTTCACTGGTGAGTTTTTTTACACATATTACGTGTGCATTAATTCCCTCAATGCATTGTTAGTTTGTACTCTTAGCTACTTATAAATATTGGTGAAATGATAAAATTTTTATAAATTTTATTATGATTTATGATAATATAATATTGATGATTATAACATTTAAATGACTATAGTTTTTATGCCCATATTTTCTCTGCTCATTAAGCCATGCAAATTTATGAATATACAGTATGTATTCTTAAGGTGACAATGGCCCATGGGAACAGAAATGCCAGTTTGCAGGGAACGTTGGGCCTTTTGTTGGAAGATGGCAGACAAGCAGAGGTATAGCAGACACAACCTAATGAACCAGAATTATAAAGAAGATCTTGCTCTTATTTCTTTCTAAACTGTGATACATTTACTGTATATAAAATGAACAAATACACAGTCCACATCCCCATTGAATTATACAATTAATTCTGTGTGTTCCTAATACTATAGAATTCAACAAATATTGTTTAATTATGTAAAAAACGTAAACAGTTAAGTTGTGAAGGTCCCGCACACATTTTAAAATGTTCTGGACTGAGTGTACTATACTCTTATTGATAGCTGAAAGTATAATCTGATCCTTCCAAAGAGTAGGACGTTTGTAAATGACGAAATTCTGTGGGGGCAGATTTCACACAAGCCTTGTCATGTTTCTTAAGTTGTTTCAGATAACAAACCCATTCATTGATTTAGCATGTTGACGTTGGTTTGTGCAGGTGGCGGATCAGCTAAGAGAACCACATGGGAAGGAGGTCACAGAGTTCCCACAGTGGTCGCATGGCCCAAGAAGATCAAACCCAACAGCACCAGCAATTCCCTGCTGAGGTACAGGAACAATGAGAACATTTTGTGATGATATTGTTTTTGTTTTCACCGTACAACTGTTTCCTCTTATTTCATAGTGGTATGGATATCTTTCCAACCATCCTCTCCTTGGCCGGTGTAAAACCACCATCAGATCGACGTTCTGACGGCATTGATATAACAGACATTCTGCTTAATGACTCTGACACAGGGCATAAGGTTTGTTTGGAAAAACACCACCAAACTGACCACAACAAAAAACAGTGTTGTTTATAGGTTGGAAATCTGTTTTGCAAGAAGAACTGCATGCAACCATGTGTTTGTTTTCTTTTGCAGAGTATCATGCATCCAAACAGTGGGGCTGCTGGACAGTTTGGAGACCTACAAACCGTTAGGCTGAAACATCACAAGGCGTTTTACATCACAGGTCTGTTATTAAAACTGCTTGTCATTCCAAACGTATTACTTTCTTTCTTCTGCAGAAGATAGTTTGAAGAACGTTGGTAACCAAACAACATTGGTCCCCATTGACTTACATTGTATGGACACAAAACCACTGAGACATTTTTTTAAATATCTTCATTTTAAACATGAGGGTGAATAAACGATGACAGAAATAATATTTTACACCCCTTTGGTTGTTAAAGTGAATGTACTGACACTCATGTGCTCTCTCAGGTGGATCAGAGGCGTGCGGTGGAGAAAGTGGACAACAGCAGTATCACCACCCGCCTCTGATATTTGACCTCTCACAGGATGAGGCAGAAGAGGCACCTATGAACCCCGACAGCGAGGAATACAGGACTGTCCTACAGGAAGTAGAAAAAGAAAGTGCTGCTCTGCTGTGGGACATTGCCACAGATAAGGTATCGACCGCCAACTACAGGACAGATCCTGCTGCTGTGCCCTGCTGCCAGCCGCAAAACCCCTTCTGCCGATGTCACAGTCTGAAATGAGGTCAGTGGGCTCGGCCTTGACCTCAGAGCTGTTTATCAGATGTGTTAATCACATCTGCATATTGAAAAACACAGTGTAGCTTCACACCGAGAAAAGAACAATGTCCCAGAAAACTCCACTGAATGGGTTACTTTAACCCTGTTTAACATGAAACTATAGATGTTGCAATACTTGTTTATTCTGCTGTTTCATTATGAGCTAGAGAACGTTCTGTAAAAAACTTGACTGTTTGAGGTACTTGTTAACAACATACCATGATCATAATGACATTGTTTGGATCAAAATTTGCTATAGGTTTTCTTCGCTTTTTTTATCAGAAAGACAAGAAGATTGATATTATGTCTCCATCTTGTGGTGATATGGTTGCTTTTACCTAGTTAACTTACAAGAGTGAGTACAACAATAAACAGATTCATCATAGGGAGTTATTAAATATTAATAATAATACAAGGTACCAGGTTGCAGCAATAACACCTGATCAAGGAGAAAGAGTAAGAGGTCAATTTTTCAAGTTAAAAAGAATTCAACATCTTGTATCACTGGATCAAGGAAATTCAAGTTATTGTTTGTACAATTACATGGATTTATTAAAGGGATAGTTCACCCAAATATGAAAATTCTATCATTATGTACTCACCATCTTGTCATTTCAAACCTGTATGACTTTCTTTCTGCAGAACACAAAAGAAGATATTTTGGAGAATGTTGGTAACTGAAGAACAACAGTACCCATTGACTTGCATTGCTTTACATACAATATTCTTTTATTTAAAATATCTTCTTTTGTGTTTTGTGGAAGAAAGAAAGTCATACATGGTTGAAATGGCAAGAGGGTGAGTAAAAGATGACAGATTTTTTATATTTTTGGGTGAACTATCCCTTTAACACACACTTGATAGAATTTAAATAAATAAATTTCTTATTATTGATTACCTCAGGGATCGGTTTTAGGACCCTTGCTATTCTCCATATACATGCTGCCCCTTGGCAACATTATTAGAAAACATGGAATTAGCTTCCACTGTTATGCAGATGATACTCAGCTATATATCTCATCAAGACCAGATGATTTCTTCCAGCTATCCAAATTGGCAAAGTGCATCGAAGATATAAAACATTGGATGACTAGTAATTTCCTTCTTTTAAATTCTAATAAAACAGAAATATTACTTATCGGACCAAAGACACGTGAGCAGAATATTTCGGAATATAACCTGCAAGTTGAAGGCTGCACTGTTACTCCAACAAATACAGTTAAAGACCTAGGCGTTATATTAGACAGCAACCTGTCATTTAAAAATCACATCTCAAATGTCACAAAAACAGCCTTCTTCCACCTTAGAAATGTTGCCAAATTGCGAAATATTTTGTGTGGCTGACGCAGAGAAGCTTATTCATGCATTTGTGACGTCAAGGCTTGACTACTGTAATACACTACTTAGTGGTTGTCCTGCATCATCAATAAACAAACTACAGTTAGTTCAGAATGCAGCTGCCAGAGTTCTAACCAGGTCCAGAAAATACGATCACATAACCCCAATGTTATCATCCCTTCACTGGTTACCCATTAAGTATCGTATTGACTTTAAACTTCTTTTAATCACTTATAAAGCCTTAAACGGTTTAGCCCCTACCTACATAACAGTGCTTCTACCACACTACAACCCATCACGCTCTCGAAGATCTCAAAACTCCAGACTTTTGATAACACCTAGAATAACTAAATCCACCAAAGGGGGTAGAGCTTTCTCATACATAGCACCTAAACTCTGGAATAGCCTTCCCGATACTATTCGAGGGTCAGACACACTCTCCCAATTTAAATCTAGATTAAAGACACATCTTTTCAGCAAAGCTTTCACTTAATGCAAAATATGCTAAATAAACCACCGGGAGACTGCATTTATTAGATATTATTTAATAGAATGATCTTGCTTGTTCTATAAACACCATGCACTGTGCTGTGTTTTACCTTTTTGTGTTTTTCAGTTTTTCTTATTTTCTCCTGTAAAGCTGCTTTGGAACAGTGCACATTGTGAAATAAAATTGAATTGAATAAATTTCTTATATTCTGAATATAAATATTTTCTAAATGAAAACAATAAATGAGAATTATTTCATCATTTACTCACCCTCATTTAATTCCAGACTTGTATGACTTTCTCCCTTCTGCATAACACAAAATAAGATATTCTGGGGAGCGTGACTTCCATTGTATGGACACAAAACCACTGAGACATTTCTCAAAATATCTTTGTTTGTGTTCCACAGAAAAAAAAAAAGAGTTAATTATACTTCTGAATCTGAACATGTTTCTGAATGAATGAAATACACAATAATATATCAATGTTATAATGTATGTATTCTAAAATATATTTCTCATTCTGTTTCTCTTTCTTTATTTCATTGTTGTTAGTAAGCACACTGAAAAATCCACACAGACATACAAACAGTGCCATGTAGTCCAGGCAAACAGATGTGGCCCTTTAAAATAAAGGTACATAACTGAGAAACATGTTTCTGGATCCAATTAAAATATTCATTTCATTTCCTCTACTCTTTACAACCAAGTATTAATAAAACAAGGATTCATATTGTTTGAAATAAAAACAAACTTCTACATTGGGTGCTTTGAAATTGCAATATTATTGTGCGTTCATAATCTTCTTTCTCTTCTGATTTGAAAAAACAAAAAAATAAACATTTTAAAACTTAAAGATATATAAACAGAAGTATTTAAAGCACATAAAGCAGTTCCCTTTTCTGTTCATTTTCAAGCAAGTCCCTTATGAGTAAAAGTTTACGATTCTGTAGGAGTGTTAGTAGCAGCCAATGTTATACAATATCACAACAGAATATAAATAGATGGGCAGTCAGTGAGCAACAACACTCAGACTTAGTGCAACATTCATTTCATAGCTCAGAAAAAAATGAATCTATTAAAATTAGTGTTTTGTCCACAAATGAAGCAACTAGCTGTTACTGTAAATTCAAAAAATATCCGGCATCAATTTGAAAACCACACTGGTTCTAAAAGGTTAATAATGTCAATAACCCAAAGTTCCAAAAGAGTGACATGTTTTACTTAAAAAAAAGGGAAGTGCCTAGTCAGCTACAACTGGAATTTGAACATGCAAAAACATACACCTCACCACATTTCAGCACATCTCTTTGGGGAACACGTGCTTGACAGTAAAGTTGCTAAAATCATACGACACAATAATATAAATGTAATCAGGTTTCCATGGTGATGCACATCGCCCTTTACACAGTTCCCTCCCAACCTATATTGGTCTCGAAGGGATAGTTCACCCAAAAATAAAAATTCTGTCATCATTTACTCACCTTCGAATAGTTCCAAATCTGTATACATTTCTTTGTTCTGATGAACACAGAGAAAGATATTTGGAAGAATGCTTGTAACCAAACAGTTCTTGGAAAATAACTTCCTGTTGAACACAATATACGATATTTTGAAGAATGTAGGACAGCAAACAGTTCTGGGGCACTTTTGACTTCCATTGTAATTTTGTTTACTATGGTAGTCAGTGGGGTCCAAGAACTGTTTGGTTACAAGCATTCGTCCAAATATCGTTGTCTGTGTTCAACCTGAATCAACTAGAGAGACAGTAGCTCATGACAAAATTTTCATTTTTGGGTGAACTGTCCCTTTAAGTATTTGTTGCACCACTCCGTATGGCACAGTGCATTATCTTTGCTACCTTCTCATTCACATTATAATAGAAAACTACAGCCTGTCTGTCATTCAGTGTATCTTCTGTAAACAGTCGAATAAACAAACATGTCAACAGTCAATCAATGTGAAAACATGTGAAGATGTGTTCCCTCCAGCTCTATGTTAGTCAATATTTTGAGTTTACAGTGTCTCCAAATACTTGCTATTTGGAATTATTTTGCGTCGGGTTGTTGGGAAGAGATTATCATATGACAATCCTTTTCCTGACATTGCACTGAAGCGACCTCTATGGCTTGTAAAACAAGTGTGCTGACATCAGCAGTATTTGCATCGAGGTTTCTGTCATCATACGTGTCGACATTTTGCACAGTCTCCGTGACCAGCGCTTCCTCAATTCCCTCAAGTATCAAAACGGCACTGCCTGCGTGAACAGATTTGGCATTGATCTCGTTCACCTCACCGATATCATCTTCACTGCACTCTGAGTGTGAAAGACGTGTTTCGTTGATCTCTGAATGTGTGCGACTGGTTTCATTCACTTTCTCTTCATCACTGATTTCACTCTCCTCGGTTATCTCAGCCTCACTATGTTCTTGGTGTTTAGCATCTGGGATGTTCTCCTCAGAAACATAGGTTCCATCAAGTGCAACATCTTCAGAAGTTTGATCTTCGGCTTTAACAAGATCTTTTCCTATGCGGTCACACTGCTCTAGGGCGACTTTTTGATGGCCCTTTTTTTCTTCGCTGGTACCATCAAGGGTCCTTCTTTCAATGTCACTGCCAGCATATATTTCTCGTTCTGCTTTATCTAGACAATATAGATCTCCTCGCGGTTCATCAGTCTGTGGGACATGGTATTCATGTCCATCCCTTTGTAGATCTTTCCCATCAAGCCTTTGTGTCTTTTTGGATTTACCACTTTCAGCATCAACCACTAGATTAATGGTGCTTTCTTTCTCTTGAATCATGTGTTCAGGGTCACTTTCCTCCTTTAAACCAGATCCAGCCTGTTCTGTTTCACTCAGTATCAGCACTGTTTCTAGATCTGAAGCATCTGTAACTTCTCTTGGAGGCTCAAATCTACTGGACGTGGGTAGGTGAGGAGCTGGGCTGTAAATGGATGATTTATATTAATATTAGGATGATTATTATTTATATTAATACTACTTTATGATATGCTTGAACGCAATCATTTTTACCTCTCAGTGGATTCATATGTAACAGGGGCTGTCCATAACTCTTGCACCCCGACCCCCTCCTCCTGTGCCCATCCGCGGTTGGAGGTAGCATAAGTCAGAATGGCCTCGGTCACAGTGTAGGGGGTGTGGCCTTGCACACAATCCTCAATGTGCTTGATAGGAAGCTGAGTCTGCAGGAAGAGATGGAGTTGGCTGTCGGACAGGCATACTGTCATGTGCAGAAGCCTGCAAGTAAAACGACAGCAATCAATCATTTGAAGAAAATGAGAAAGTCGAATACTGGCATGGTGAAATATTTCTCACTAAACTAAAACTGACTTGTCCAGGAAGCTCTGTAGACCTTTTCTTCTCCTTTCAATGAAGTCATCATTTATAAATGAAAAGAAGGATTTTTTGGGCAGATCGGGAACAGGTCTGTGGGTAAAAACAATAGGAATCAACCCAACCGAATTTGCATATTACACAAGCATTTCTGACACAGTATGTCCTTTATATAAGTATCCCAAAATTAATCCAGTAGTAGTGAATGTGATATTATTGTAAAGAAAAGCAGCAGAGATAGATATGATCAGGTATACGATATTTGAAAATGTGCATGTGCTTACACAAGACCAGCGTTCTTTTGGAGTTTTTTCTTCAACCACACGAACTCGCTGTATCGCCGCCTCACACAGGATGTTTTCGCAGTGAACGCTTTGCTGTTTGTCTGGTGACAGACACAGTAACCATAGTCAAATTACAACACCATACATGCAGACAAAACAACTGTTGTTCTATACACACAAACAGGCACACATACAGCCACGGAAAAAATAAGAGACCATTCAAAATGTTAATTCAATCAGTGTTTCTGGATGTATTGTGGCCATTCCAGTCCAGTGTCTGTTGAATATCAACAAAATTAAACCTCAGGAGGTACATTAAGGGGCGGTTTCCCAGACAAGGATTAGCTTAAGCCAGGACTAGGCCTTAGTTAAATTAGGATAATTAAGTTGTTTTAAAAAACATACTTTACAAAAAAAATATTACTGTGTGTATCTTGAGACAAAACAATCACAGTGATATATTTTAAGATATGTCAGTGCAAGTTGTTTTCGATCAAGGCATCTCTCACATTTAAATTAGTCTGAGACTAGGCTTAAACCCTGTCTGGGAAACCGCCCCAAAGTCACCCAACAGCAATGTGAAAGACTGATAGCATGAAAACCGTGAAAAAAACAGAGGTTAAATACATTTGAAGCTTTTCCTAAATACATGTACAAATATTACTGTTGTGTTGCTTAAAAGTGAACATGAACTTGTTTTCTTTGCAGCATTTGAGGTCTGAAAAAATACAGAGCATCCTTTCTGTTATTTGACTTGTTTCTCCAGTTTTCATTTTCTGCAAATAGAAACTTGAAATTTAGGAGAAATATTTCACGAAAAAAATGAACATTTGACCTAAACACATATCTATAAATAGTAAATTCAGGAAAAACTGAAATGGTCTTTGAAATGGTCTCTTCATTTTTTTCTGTGGCTGTATGTTTATATTCATTATAAAGAGTACAAGTCTTCTCAAGGATTTTCATTATATTCTTTCATAAACCACTCATGTGGCATGCAAAATCCCTTCCAAGCAATTCAACAAATAATTAGGTCACAGCCTTTTAGTCTGTGATTTAATCAACACAAATGCATTAACAACGAATACAAAAAACTCAAAATAAGAATCTAGACAAGATAACAATTCCTTGCGACAACACTGATCAAGTTAACATCTAAAATACCCTAAAAAGGAGTAGGATTTTTAGAGCTTTATGAACTCACACATCTGATTATTATCAGAGATCCTTGAAGCAAAAATACTCACATGAAGGAAAATTTTGAAGTCCACATATGAGTTCCAAGACCCTTCATTCTGAAGCCGAGGATCCTGAACCCTCACAGCAATAAATTCCTGCAGCAACAACAACAACAACAGAGCAACATTTTTAGGTCCAAAACTTACACTGAACTATCAAACATGTGTTACATATTATACCTTTAAAAAGACAACACTGAGGCTCATCTTGGATTGTAATCCAGCAGTAATAACGTTTTCAGACCAAGTCTTAGCATTTACGTGATGACTAACGTTTCTAACCATGATCATCAGACACTGACATCACTGGGGCATGTCAGCACAAGACTTAGGGTTAAGCAACCTTGGTTTACTTGTTCAAAACAGGCTTAGGTGCCTCAGTACAATGTGTGTCAATGCACAATCACACACAATAAAATAAGAAAGAGACATCTTACATCTTGTTCTTGACTTTTGATCATCCTATTAGATTTAACGCGGCACAGTGGACATCTGTGGAAAAACACAGACAGTAATACGAGTCAGCAATAGAAAAACATTCACCATGCACCAACAACAAACATTTCTTATCAATGAAGAACTCACATGACTTTTTCTTTTCTGTCTTTAGTTTTCCAGAATAAAGCAAATAATTTCATAAATCCGTAAAAGGAAAAACCACCAGATTCGCCAGACCTATTGGTCCTATCCCCTTTACAAAACATTGCTGATTGTTTGCGTTTCTAGGGTAAAAAGGGGAAACCAGCATCTTCTGAATCGCTTTTTAACCCCGTCATTACTCAACTGGCCCACCCCTTCCTCTAAAATCTCCTTAGTCATGATTATTGGTCAGTTCTGTGGCCAATACTGATAGACTTATCACTGAAGACCAAGCAAATAAAGACCACAGCATATTTAGCTAATTTAATTCGATGTGGATTGCATTAATTCATTTTACATTTATTTAACACAAATCTGAGAGCGGACAATACGCAACAGACGTTGAAACACTTACTGTACAATTTTAATCCCAGGTTGTATTCCAGTTGATACAAATACATGAAAATACACGAGCGTCAAACATGAGCAGTGTAGAACAAAAAAGTATTCCCAGTGTCTTCATTCGATCCGGTGGCAAAACCAAATACTTTTTAAAGCGGTTTGCGATTAAACAAAAACCAAAACACGTCAAATCTGTTTGCAAATCAGCAAAAGTGCTCAGTCCCGTGTTTTCCGGTTACGAACAACATTAAACAGCGCCATCTAGTGTACTGGAGCGCCTCATCGCATCTGCCGTACAGCTCGTGTTATGCTCTATATATCATTTATAGACTATTAAAAGAGTATGACTGCACACCTGCAATAATTACGAAAATTATTTTCATTTTTTTAATGTTTTTGTTGCATGCTTAACGTCCACATATCTTTATTCAAGTACCAAACTGGAGGAAATCCGAGAAAAATATGATGTGAAAGAATAATTACATAATTTTGAAGATGCATTGTCATGTGTATACGCAGAGCAATAATCCATATTATTAGAACTGTATATTTTTATGAGACACCTCAGAGTTATATTTTGGTAAACACATAAGACTTAGTTTTTATCAATACATTCTAAAAAACGTTGGGTTATTTTTGTAACCCAATAGTTGGGTTAGAGATATTGGGTCGTTTTGTTGGGTAATTTCTGACGTTCATTGGGTCATAATTTATGGGTAGCATAAATTGGCAGAACACCGGCGCCACTGCTGACAGACGAGAGGTAAGTTAATATTAATAATACTTTAATTAAATAAAAAGTGCGTTCATGTGTGTGCATATATATATATATATATATATATATATACACATGTTTGTATGCCGTGTTTTTTTCATAACAAATTTCATTGCTTTTATAACCATCCTATTTCAAACGTAGATAAAAAATAATTGTTTGGGACGCCCCCTCGATTTGTTTTTCTTTATACGAAACTTTTAGGTAAGTCATAAACGTTTGTGGAAATCATATTTTAGATATTTGGCGGCGCATACGGGATTTAGGACCCAGCGGAAGCGTCAGGACTCCAACCGCTGCAGCGCCACTCAAAGACACCGGAGTTCAAATGAGGAGTGTGTTCATTTTATTTCGTTTCATTTATTACCGTTATCATACGTTTAAAGCAAATAGCAGAAAATACATTATTTTGGCGTTCATTGACCACAAAACACGAGGGGGCTTGCCTCAGTGGCATTTTCGTTTTCTAGACTTGCAGCAATGGCCTTCATTGACAAGCTTTCAATATATTTATCTATCTTTTAGAGATTATATGCAAAGGAAATTTCCGAAGTGTGAGCCTGAAGCCTTAACTGACAAATTTGCAGGTAAGAGATTAATGTCTGAAACTTCCTGTTAGTACAGTCGTGTGAAAAAGGACCAACAGTGTTTCATTTTTTATATTTAGACAAATACGTAATGAAACGTGTACATAATAATAAATTAATATAATCTATCATATGACACATGAAATGAACACTGTGTACTAATTTTTACAATTAAAGTCAATAGGAAAAGTGGGACCCCTACAGGTCATCCGGCTAAGATGTAAAGAATTTGTGGTATCAACATGTGCTTGTACTTTTTTCCACATGACTGTACATAATTTTTGACAATACCGTTTTAATTATAAATAATTATTGTAATAATAAAAATAATAATGTGTATGTATGTATATTTACAAAAGAGAATATCTGTTTATAGGTTGGAACAAACATCATTCATCAGTAGCAATGGAAGACTTTCATGTTCTGCAGCTTGGGGATAAAACCGGTTCCTCTTAAGTCTTCGTTATTGTGGGAAGAATGATGCTGGAGGAAGACCGTCTTTTAGAAGCAGTTGATACGTGTTGTATATTTACATTTTAGAGTATGCCAAGCCTGGTGGTTCTGTAACTTTTTATAATTGTATAAACTAGATTAGCCTCTGTTCTGTTTATTTATTTGATTCTTGTAAATTGATACTTAACTGCTAGTAACATTATGATCAAAGGAAGTACATTAATAAAACAACTGCAACCAATCTTATTGTATTGGAAATAAAAAATTATAAAGGTATTTCTATGTTGTGCATTATTTGTTTACACAGCAATCAAATAATAATAAATAGGATGGCCAAAAATAATAAACAACAAATATAGCAATAATAAGAAAACAATAAATAACATGTTGGCAAAAATAACTCAACAAATTAGTTATTTTATAACCCAACTGATTGGGTAAAACTTGCAACCCAATATATTGGGTTAAAATAACCCAACAAGGGGTCGGTGCTATAGTAACCCATATATGGGTTATATGTTGGGTTATTTTTAACCCAACTGTTTTTAGTGAGTAGAATTATCAATAGTGCTGATATTGTACCTCACAGCACTTCAGAGTCAAGTCATAAAATAGTTTCTGATGTCAGTGATGATGGAGAATCCATTGTGTATGTCTCACTGGTGTGTTGAGTGTAAGAACTTTATCCGCTTTAATCTTCTTTACCATCTGTTCATGCAGGTGGATATGTCAGATCGAGCAGCACACACACACACACACACACACACACACACACACACACAGAGAGAGAGAGAGAGAGAGAGAGAGGGGGGGGGAGAAAGAACCCTTTGAACAAGTGCGGAGATGACTATGTTTTCAATGCTTTTACTCTTGTAATATGGTAGATCTCTTTATTTTTATAGGTGTTATACTAACATAAAAGGCGTTCTTTTACAACAAAAGAAATGGAGGAGGCAGAGATCCGACAGCAAAAGCTGGACAATCAGGTACAGATTAAATTGTTATGCTCTTAGATACCACTGAAAAAATCCCACTACTTCTAATATTACTGTCAATCTTAGCTTTCGTTATCTTCATTACTTCAAACAGAATACAGTAATAAACTATATAGATTTTCAGCATTTATTAATCACTTGTTATTTTGTATACACTTGTTATCACTTGCATTTTTTTTTAAAGTTTACATTTTTATGTTTGCTGTGGCAACAGATTTCAACCTACTAACATTTAATAATATTTGGTCATAAATGAATAGCATTATTTCCAATTACTTTTCCCTATGATTTATTTTTTATTATTTTTAAAGAACGTTTGATAGAATGTACTGTAGTTCTTATCATATTAACATATCTTGTAGCGTTCACTTTTGATCAAAAAGCAACAAAGAAGAAGGACAGATGCCAGGATGGTCACAGCGAATCATGACATTCATACAAAGACACGGAGACAGAAAGCTGGATCTGATGACACAGCTTTGTTAATAAGCCAGTCTCAGAGCAACACTTCCCTCAATGGTTGGTAGATACATTAAAACCAGAAATCAGAATTATTCAGAGATGTTTCCATGGAATTTTTGTTTATTGCAAGACTACCTTTTGTTAACAGACACACAACCTGAGCAAGTTTATGAAAGCACTGTGGAGGAGATTAGTTTAGGAGAACTGACTATTTCATCAAAGGTGGAAGAAACATCACAAGAGATGGATGTGTCTCATCCGGTCATGCCCAAGAAGATTGATCTAGAGATCAGCACCCAACCAAGCCCTGAATGTATTCTAGACACAGAGGACAAAACAGATGTAAAGAAAACAAAGAAAAAATGCATGAAAAAGAGACAAACAAAATGTGAGTGTTTGTTAATTGTTTTCAATTATACCTTTTGATTCTGCTTTAGTGTGCTGTGTCTTGACATTTTGTTAAATTGATAATTCTTTCCAAGTACCAAAAAAGGCAGGAGAATTGGAGGAAAATGAAGATATAGAGAAGAAATCTATAAAGAAGAAGGACAAGAAAAATGAATCCAAAGAGAAAGTGAAGACAGGGGAACAATCTTGTAAGTGCACCGGAGATGTGTCTCCATTGTTAAGCATGACAAAAGTTAAAGGCCATTTCCTGCACTGCCTAGTTCTTATCCATAAATAGGAAATAACCTGACATTGGCATTGTTAACATTCCAAATATATAAATGGCACAATGTACGCATGGTCTTTTCCAGCAATTCAGACTGATTCAGTGATGGAGTTCAACATTGATGCAGAGAATAATGTTGAATCAGAGAGTGAGGATGAAAGAAAGGACTGGTCAAAGAGTCCTGTTTCTCCCACACCTGAAAAAGAGCAAAACCTGACTGCAGGTCAGTTGAATATTTTATGCCACAACCACATAAAGTATCCCTTCATATGAACATATGAACTTCATCTTTAAATAGTGGTTTGGTTTCTTATGAATTATGCAGAAATGTTTTAACGCATTCCTTCTTTTACTGTAGCGAAACATGACCTCAGTGACAGTGATGAAGAAAAAAAAAAAGATGAGGGAGACAAAAGGGAAATTGAAAAACCATCGAAAAAGCCAAAAGGAGCCAAAAATGTGAATAATCTTGCTTCTTTTAACTCTAACTATAAGGAATCTTCTTCTGACAGTGATTCTCTGGACATTGGAAGGGTGAGACATTGCATTGTAGTTTAAATTCACTTTTTAAAAAAATGAAATTTCCTCTCAGCTAGAGCGACAGAAATATACCGTAAAATAACATAAAAATAAAATAATCAATTGTTTTCCCGTTTTTGTTGTTGTTGTAAATTTGCTGTCTTTTTCTGTAATTTTATGTTTTTGACCGTATTTCCAAAATACATTAAAAAACTGTAAAATTATTATTTTTTTATTTACGTGGACAGAACATTTTTACAGTGTAGATTTATTACATTCCATATTTTTACATTTTCATGTTTATTGCGCAGACCTCTCCAATGTCTTTGGAGGATTTGGAACTGTTTGCCACGCGTCCAGCTCCAAGAGATGTGACCATTCAGTGCAGGATAACCAGAGACAAGAGAGGAGTGGAGAAAGGAATTTATCCCACATATTACCTTCACATGGAAAAGGAGGATGGGAAGCGGGTAAGACAAGGAGAGAAAACCCTTTTTCTTTAGGTATGTCTGAATACGCTGCTTTTCTGTTGTGTAATATTTTGAATGCGCAGGTGTTTCTGATGGCGGGCAGGAAAAGAAAGAAATGCAAAACCTCAAATTATTTGATATCAATCAATCCCACTGATTTATCAAGAGATACAGAGAGCTTCATAGGCAAACTAAGGTCAGTGCCATTACAGTCCATGTTGTTTATATGACTAAAGTCTTTTACTGTTTGGAATTTTGGCCATGTAATAATTCTTATCCTTTTAGGTCAAATGTCTTGGGGACAAAATTCACTGTTTATGACAACGGAGTAAATCCTGAGAAAAAAACATTCATCAAAGAAACAGACACCCTGCGACAAGAGCTAGCTGCAATATGTTATGTATGTTAACATGCGCACCATTTATATTTATGAAAATAATGGTCAAATTTGAGAAAGCTTTCTATTATTATTCTTTCTTCTGTCACAGGAGAAAAACGTGCTGGGTTTCAAAGGTCCAAGAAAAATGACAGTCATCATCCCCGGTATGCATGAGAATGATGAGCGAGCTGTTATTCGTCCAAAAACAGTGAGTATTTTGTTGTGGTTCTAATCATGTTATGGCACCGGTTAACCCCAGTGGTGTCTGAATGAGCAAACAATCAATCTGTTGCCTCATTCCTTAAAGTTTATGTTTGATTCATTGAATAAATCAGCGGTGTTATAATGTATTCTCAACAGATAAATTACTTTTTTCCATGTCATAGGAGCTGGAGTCTTTACTCACTCGATTTGAGAATGGGAACAAAGAGAATCTTGTCTCTCTTGTAAATAAGTCACCCAGTTGGAATGAGCAAACCCAGTCGTATGTGCTCAACTTCCATGGCCGAGTTACACAAGCATCAGTGAAAAACTTTCAGATTGTCCATCCAGATAATAGTGAGTGACAGGTTATCCTATTACTTTCATGCTATGATACAGTATATGACAATATTATAACGTTTAATTCAAATCCTTATTATCTGTCTTTCAGTGGACTATATTGTGATGCAGTTTGGGCGGGTAGCAGACAATGTGTTTTCTATGGATTACAGCTTTCCTCTGTGTGCTCTACAGGCTTTTGCTATCACTCTGTCCTCCTTTGATGGCAAACTGGCCTGTGAATGATCTCGTTTCATCTTTTTCTTGTATCCGTCGTTTAAAAAGGGAAAAGTTTGGAGTCAATTTTCAGTCATTTTTGTTCTTTATTTGTATTATAAAATCTTTAGACATCTTTAGACATTTTATAATAATAAGTATACAATGCAGTATGTAACTGATCTATTTTATTAATTATGTATATGTACTGTACAATTGGTAAAATAAATATATCAAGTTTTGATTGTTTATATTTGTATCATCTGTCTTTCAAACCTGTTGTATTTGTTAAACACTTGAGCAAATAGTTTTTAAATATTATTTTATTGGTTATCCCTTAATGTTGTTATTTGTTTACATACAAGAAAATAAATCTTAACTGTATATGAGATCAAATAATTAAATAAAAACTGACTCAATATAAAATAACGATGATTTATCATTACAACTGCCCTTTGTATTCCTTATTGTAAGGGTTAATAGCTGTGGAATATTCAAGGCTGAATAAATTTGTGGTTATAAATGATAAATACTGTATGTTTCTATACAGCAGGGGGCGGTAAAAACCTTGAACGTCTTGTAATACTTTAGCAAAGAAGGAGAACAGGCCAAATTCGTACACAAATGCCTAGACCTTGGGCGTGTTCGACTTCATGCAGCGCTGCGCAGACAGACTAAAGTTTCACACGAAGTACCGCGAGAGGTATTTACAAGCAGTGCTTTCTAATGGCTCTCGCGGTATTTGGTTGCAATAGGCCGTTCGGTCTGCGCAACATCGAATGAAGTTGATCCGTATTATTTACGCATATTATCGGGGCACCGTTTGAGCTCATCAACAACCTGCTGCGAAAGTTATTTGGAGAAGTTAGGTGGTGCGAAATGTGATTTTGAATGGGAACTCCCTCTTTTTGATTTCCAAAGTTTTGAGTTTGCGGACGGATGAACTAAGCCACTCCACTCGAGCAAACTTTCATCCGAGTTGCAATAGAAATACTTCGACGATGCGGGACCGAACCAAAGAACTGGGCAACGTGAGTAAATGTACAAAGTATGGCAGTGCACTCGGGAAACCGGCTAACAGGCTAACTTGCTAACCCTCGATTAAAGTGCATACAGTCAAACTTGCGTTCAAGAATATTTGTCGTAATCTCACAGGGTGGCAGATCTGCTGCTTTATGACTGAAGATTTAGCCGTTTTGATGCAAAGTGTTTGCATAAGTCAGTAATAATATCAAACAGTAGAAGCTAAACAGCCCATCTGCACTACTAGCGACGAGACAAACTGTTACGCCCTTGAGTTGATTAACGTTATAATAGAAACACTTTATTCAGTGTATAAACCTCTCTGTTTGAAGTTAACTCAGTTGTGTCCTTACAAGAACAAGACAGCATTTAGATAAGACTCATTTAAATAAAATAATTGGAGAAATAACATGCCTTTCCCTTAAAAAATTAGGCATGTTTTTGACATTATTAACGATAGTTTAACTATGGTATTTGTAGTAAAACACAGGAACCATGTATCATTGCTTCACTATAGTAATAATAGTGCAATAATAAAAACGTGGTCATTTTGCTCGATTTGTTCACGGTTTGATTTGTCGCATCCTGAACAAGATGTCACATTGAATTAAATCCAAGTTTATGTATAGATAAATTAACAAATAAACTACCTTTTGTCTGACTTTGTGTTTAGTAAAACTAATTCCCGGTTTCACAGACGACGCTTAAGACTAGTCCCAGACTAAAATGAATGTTTTGAGTTGTCTTAACGAAAAACAACTTGCCTGACATTTCTTAAAATATACCAGTGCCATTGTTTTGTTTCAAGATGCACACCATTAACGTTTTTGTCCAAGGCATTTTTATAAAAGTGACTTAAATATCCTAATTTAAATATCCTAATGAAGACATAGTACGGACTTAAGCTAAGTCTTGTCTGTGAAACCAGGCCTAAGTGTTATATATAATAAAATAATAACTTGTAATTTTAATCTCAAGTTAATTGTTCAAAATGTAACTCACAAATTCATATCTCTGTTCACTAGACGGCTAATGCCTCGGATGAAGATGAAGAAACCACAGGTCTCATGATAAAGCCTGGTTCTGGGACCTCAGGAAAAGAAGAGAAAGAAAATGAAGTCTTCTTTAGAAAGGTTCATATCGGGTCACATTTGGATCGTCCATCACTATAGAACATTGGATAAACAATCCCAATGTTTGTTAATATGCTATGAGTGCAGCTTTCAGTTTCTAGGCATGGAACATTTGTGCATGTGTTAAATGTAATCGGGAACTGAGAGAGGTTTATCCAATTTTAATTTGAGATGGCTAACTCTAAAAATTGTATTTGTGAATTCTCAGGCAAATATCAGTAGTCGAAATTGTTTGTGCCGTGATCTCCCAGGTTGTCCCAATAATTTCCTTTGTCCTCTAAATAGGTTCAGGAGATTCGAGAGTGCCTTGAAACTTTTAAGAGAAAGGTGTCTGAATTGGAGAACAAACAGAAAACCGTATTAGGAGTTGCACTTCCAGAAGACAGTGAGTAACTCCTATTTATACTGTACATATTGAGCCTGCATGTTTTTGTCATGCGTGTTTCCATATAATAAACATTATGAATATTTATATTGTAATTTAAGAAACACGATTTTATTATCCCTCACAATGTACATTTTCCTAAAGGTGAAAATGTGTTGACTGATATTTATAACAGTTTTAATTTAAAATTAATTCATTTTTCCACCCTAGGTATGAAAAAGGAACTTCAGTCTCATAGGGAGGATATCAAAGGCATGGCCAGCCAGATCCAAAAGAAGTTAAAAAGTAAGTAAATGAATCAATTATATTTATAGTTGAAGTATTTATGCTGGACCAATGCATGTCAGAAATGTAATGAAATAAAATCTATGCCACAGGCATTGAACCTAAGAAAGCTGAGAGTGATGACAGATATATTTCAGTACAAGTGAGAATGCAAAGAGGCCAGGTTAGTTGCTGTTCATGAATACATTACAACACAGTGTTGTTTTTGCTCTGAATAATCTTCTCTTTCCATTTTTTCCCTTTCTCCTTTATAAAAGCATGCTATTTTGTCCAGAGAGTTTCTCGAACTGATGGGTCACTGTAACACGATTCAAGCCCAGTACAGAGACAGAAATGTGGAGAGGATACAAAGACAACTCAAAATCAGTATGAGTTTTTTCTGTCACGTTTCGCTGTTAATAATTGTAGCTTGCTTATATATTTATAGTCTTGATAATTGTATTAGTTTTATTGTCATCTGATGCACTGTTGGGACTACGTGCATCTTCACAAGTACAAATCTGCTTCTTCTTTACAGCTGGTAACAATGTGACAGATGAGGAGCTGGAATCAATGCTTGAAAGTGGGCAAACGGATGTTTTCACACAAAATGTAAGTATGTTGCTTTGTGTGATCTAAATGCATTTGCTCTCTTTTTCTATTTCTTAGTTACCGCATAGCAGCCTTGAAGGTTGTGCATTTGAGCACCCTTCTTAAATCTAAACAGGGCTCTAGACTAACTTTTTGCACTGGTTGCACTGGTGCGCCTAACTTTTTTTCTTAGGTGCACCAGCACAAAAGTTAGGTGCACCCAAATTTTCGACCGCATCGCATTTAACGCCGCAGTTTTACAAGTTCACTTTTTTAAAATCGCTGTCCATATAGGCAATATTGACTTGTAAATGATTAACTAACAATCTGGTCAACATAAAGTTCTTTATTTGAAGCACAATTCTACAAGAAAGCAGGGCTCTAGACTAACACTTGAGAGAGGTTGCACCAGCCCTTAGTGAGTCATGGGGTGAGGTAAGAAAAAAGAATCACTAAAACTTCATTAAAATGTGTTTAATACATTAATAAATCAATTAGAAATTAATACAAATCATTGTTTATGATTGAATTATTTTTATTGTATATGTAAAATCTCTTTCAACACTTTACCATATTTAAAGCACATCTTTCTTAAAGCTACTTTCTTCCTTTATTTGTTGTGAACGACTCTTATAAGAGAACAAAATTCCTTTAATATCAGTGAGTGTTTTGGGCCCGTCCGTTGTTGTTTGATGAACATTATAAACAGAGATCTTTATTATGCTGCTGCCCCTTTAAGAGCTTTTAAGCGCAATATACTGGAACACGTGTTTTGTTTCCCAACTGTTTGGTCAAGAAACAAACTGAATACCTTTACAAGGTTTCTTGTTAATATGTTAATTTTTTGTTATTTTGGTTAATATGTCCATTTCAGAGTAAGGCGGCGTGAAAGAGAACTCCGTTTAGTATTTTGTGCTCTGACTCTCTGGGCGCGCGCATCTCAAACAACCCGCGAGACCTGAAGGCTTTTAGTGATTATTCTTCATGAAAGCTGCATTGATACTCGTTTGGCTTTTATCAATAGCGACTCACAAATAAATAGTATGTAGCGTGTTGTATAATGTTTTGTATGCTTTTCAGTATTGTTAGAGAGCTTTATACAATAGTTTAGTGCATAAAGTTTAAACGCATGTTTCCTGCATTAGCTTCACATGCATACAATACTTGCAACACATTTCGTTATCTTTGCTGTTTTGTACCTTAGTAGGGGAAATTCTTGTATTCTGCATATTTATTTAAGTTGCAAGATTGAGCGCTTCACTCGTCTGCTCTTTCGGTCCTTCGCCTCTTACTGTGCGTTCAGACCGCCGCCGTCGAGAGCGTCAAAAATCGCTCTGGCCGCCCTGCCAACAACGCTGTAGAAAGAGTCTTGGGCGCGCTGACACTCTGACGTAGATCGAAATCTTATCTTATATTTAAAGGGGCCGCAAGCAAACAAGCTTGTTGATCTTGTGCAGACTGACCACAAGAAATTGATCGGTGGAAAGAACTTTATTTGTAGTTACACGTTTGCTAACGAAATAAACCAATTAAAAGCCATTTGTGTGGTGTGGCTTTTGTGTTCATGGTTAAGTGCTAGTCTAATTTCAGCATTATAGGAGACATTTACTAGCCTTGGTCTTTAATTAACATTAATTTGTGTGCAACCTACATTACAAACTCTCCTGGTCGAAGTGTAACGTTAGCTTTAATGCAGTTGGTCAAAGCGGTGTTATTTTGAGCAAATTAATTTCATTCCCGCTGGAAAACAAGCGTTCTGTTGTTGCATATAAATGTTGCATATAAATAGTTTATTTAATATTCTGCAGCAGTTTTTTATTTAGATTTTTAGATTTAGATTTAGATTCAATTTATTGTCATTGCACATGTACGAAGGTACAAGGCAACGAAATGTGACCTCTGCATTTAACCCATCCAGAGAGTAGTGAACACACGTACCCCCGGAGCAGTGGGCAGCTATCACTGTAGCGCCCGGGGAGCAAGTAGGGGTAAGGTGCCTTGCTCAAGGGCACCTCAGTTGTTACCTGCCGGCCCTGGGAATGCACCGTTACCCGTAACCCGCGAATTACGTCTTTGGGGGCGGGGCACTGATAGATAAGTGAATGGTTGAAGGAGGGGAGACGAAAATGAGTGACTGAATGCGCAGCTTGCGCAATATAACATTTCTGCTCATTAAATTTATAATACGCAAAAATTATATATTGATCAGTTTGACAGTCGCACTGGTGCGACCATTAAGAAAAACTTGTCGCACTGGCAGGAAAAATAGTCGCAAAATGAGACCATTTAGTCGCAGTCTAGCATGTCAGAGCATTGGTTATGATTTTCGGACGGATCAGGCCTTAACTTAACATTCTTAACGAAAATCGTTCTTTTCATCTTCTCTCATCATCCGCGGCTACATCCACTCTGTTTATCTGACGGCCCTAGGCTACTCACCTCTCTCTGTCTGACTGTGCAGCACAGCATTTTCAAACGTACACACAGCAGTGTTCGAATTGTGTCAAGGCTCTTGGGGGGTCCCCTAACCAGTCTTCAAAAAAAAAAAGAAGGAGCTGCCATTGCAAGTATCAATCACATGATAGTTTGGATTAGGGCTGCAGCTATCGATTATTTTAGTAATCGAGTATTCTACTGATTTTTCCATCGATTAATCGGGTATTCGGATAATAAGTACTGTTTCTTTATTAAAGAGCAACTCTAAATATACAAGAGAAAATAAGACAGGTCTCTTAAAATGATCAACTAATTTGTTTCCTTTTTAGAAAAATTAACATTTATTGCTAAAATTGCATACATTAATATCTGTGAAAACTAAACCCATTTAGTACATTCCATTACCATATTTTCAAAATGCAATATAGGCCTAATACAAATGTATAAATAAGAAACATTAATAAAAATAGAAAGAATCATTTCAAAGGTAAACAACTAACTTCAGCTTATGCATGATGCATTTAGTTTATCTAAATTAGTTTTCGTTTCTTTTTTACTATTAAATAGTAATATGTTTGTCCACATAAAAATACAGAGTTAACCGGACTTTTATTTTGGCAGGTCGTCGGAAGACGCTTATTTTTTAGTGTGTTAGCTTCACTCAGTAAAATGTTCTGAAATAAACTCTCAGAGCAACTCTGGAGATGAAGTTCATGTGTTCATGTCCTCATTCAGCGCAGACGCAGACAAATTTATGAGCATCACGCGTGTAGCACGTTAAACTGTGCAGTTCATTCACGCAGATGCGCAGAACAGACAGATGATGTGTAAATAACAGGATTCGGCGTCCACAAGTCCGCATCTAGTTTGATGGACTCAATGCAGCCGGAAAACAAGTTTCACTCGCAAAATAGACTAAAACTAAGTAAAATAGCAGTTCACCATTTCAATAAGCTATCACTTATTTATCAGCATGAGAAACACATGTGAGCAGATTTAACGCTAAACGCTTTCAAAATGAGAGGATCCGCACGCAGCCAGTATCTTGCTGCGACATCTCTGTACATGTCTTCATTGAACACTGTGTGGCGCGCTTGAGCATGCATGGATTTTTCAGGTAAAAATTACATTTTAGTTTTATGAAATTTGTACAAATAATGGACAAAAGTGTTTTTGTTTTAGCATGATAATTTGTAAAAAAAAAAAATTGTGTTTTTAGTTGTCTAGTTTTAATGAAAAACCAGGCGACCCCCCAAGTTCACTATTTTAGACCTTATGAGAGGTCCCTTAAGGCTTATGAGGGGTCCGGGACCACCCCAGCCCCCCTCAATTCGAACCCTGCACACACGTACAGGAATATCTGGACCACGGCCAATCAGAGAGGGGTCCGCCCTTCACTATCTCTGATTGGTTTAGACCACGATATGGGCCTAATGTGTCTGTTGTTGAACCACAGGGAGACTTTCGCAGAGACTTTTTTTTCCCTCGAACGGCTGGTCGCACCGGTGCGACCTCAGATTTTTTTTGTCGCACCATTGAGAAATTAGGTCGCACTCTAGAGCCCTGCTAAAATGTGCGCATTTTATTTTGACAAACGTTTTGTATTAATTGCTTCCTTTCTTACAATCAAAACAGTTCTTTTACTGTATAATATATCGTAGTGTCTATTTACACTGAGGACAAATAGCCCGCTTTGTTGGCAGAGACTATTTACACTAGCTCCGCCCACCAATATGTGATTGGCATTTCAAACAGCGACTCGAGTGGCATAAAGTGTAAAGTCTGTATAGCGTGGCATGGGAGATCGGTGTTCTAATCCTGCTGAAAACCTTTTTTATTACTTTACAGATCCTAAAGGCATTTATTTTCAATAAAATTGATTTAAGACTTATAATTCATTTTTATTCATAAACTTTAGGTTTAAGGTAAGGTTAGGGGTAGGTATAGGGCTTTAATATCTCAATAAGTTGCCGCCATTTTAATAATTTTTATAAATATAATGATTTACTGTCTGTTATTAATGCATAATGTTTAATGCACAACAACACTGAGGTGCAAATAGTAACGTTATCTGCCACTATTTATAAGTAAAAAGCATCTAACTACTATTTCTACTTAATCCAAAGAAAATAGGCCCTACAGCTATTTTTGGTTAGTGTAAATAGCATATCGCTAAGAAATGCTGCTATTTTCACTTGGTGTAAACAGAACTTACTACTATTTACACTTAGTGCAAATAGCCGCTGCCATAATATATACTATACTTCTCTGATGCTGTCACAATTCAAGTCTTCTCTTTTGCTTTCTTTGCAATGGAAGTGTATCATCTGGTAAGACTTTAATGAACAGTTCTATCCGAAATCAATGTGTAATTATATTTTTGTAATTTTTTGTTTTTGTGAAGTTGATTTACCTTTTGCACTCTGGTTGTTTAACCATATAATCATGAATAGCACTGTTCAGGGCACTTCCTCTGACCCTTGAGGAAACCTCTGGGCTCCATCTGTTTTCAGGATTCCCTGTTTCCTGACCCTTTTCTATCTGTGCCATAAAAATGTTGTGTCTCTATATAAACAATTAACAGGCTTTAAATGAGACGCGCAACATATGGGGGCACCTTAAAGGAAACAGTGATAATAAATGAAGATTTCTAACTACAGTATTTCAGTTATTAAACTTAAACACTATTTATATTTTGGTGGATATTTATTTGACCACTCCTGGGGAAGGAAATCGGGTTTGTCAACATCAGTAAACACATTGACAAAATGAATGTCTGTCTTTATCAAAATCACCTCCTCAGTACCACTTCCTCTTTAAAGTTTAGATTACAGTCATTATTCCTTCCTTTCAGCTCATACTCAGCTATTATTTATAGAAACCCGCCATTTATTTTTAGAAGTCCAACCCTTGCATGAGATTTATGACATTAGCAAATAACCAACATGAGACATTTCACCATTGTGAGCTATGTGTGATCTGTTAAAAGTCCTGTTTAACCACATTGTTTGGTATGAGTGTTTTGGTTGTTCAGGATAACCACTGTACACTTCATGTGTCAATTTTCCTAATTGAATGGTTGATGCAGATTTTGAATGACGCTAAAGCAACCAGACAAGCTCTGAATGAGATCGAGTCACGACACGACGAGATCATTAAACTGGAGAAATGCATCAAAGAGCTTCATGACATGTTTAACTACCTTGCTATGGAGGTACAAGCACAGGTGAGAGACCAATGCAGGCAATATTGAATAAAACCTTCCTCAAATGTCCAATATTTTGTCATACCATTTACCAAAATATTGTCTAATAATTGTGCTCAGTCAGAATGCGATTTCATCTCAGACCTTGAAGTGTAATGGACTTTGGTTCCTAGGGTGAGATGGTGAACCGAATTGAGGAGAACATTAAGATGTCCCATAACTACGTGGAAAAGGCTGTTGCAGACACAGCTGCTGCTGTAGAAACGTCCAAAAAAGTGCGCAAGGTGAGTCAGCGGGATTCATATTTTTTTTAGTATTTATTAGTCTTCAGAACGTTACGTCAGTGATCAGTTACTGTTGTGCAAAGTGTCACATTTTTATCTCTTTTATTTCTTTCTTAGAAAAAGTTATGGATTGCATTATGCCTTGCTGTTTTACTTGTTATATTAGGCATTATTTTGGCTATCACTTTTAGTTGAGGTAAGTCCTATTTAGCATTTTAAACAATCATTTTTCCTCACATTTAAAAGTTGCATCTTTTAAAAAAATGAATGTGACAATTCTGAAATCCATTATAGTTCTTTTAGGACTGAAGAAAAGCGATGTCAGATCTTTATTTTTCTCTTTCCAGGTTCTCTCTATTAGTCTATCAGGCTTCCAGGCAGTGACTTCCTTCAGTCTTTTTCAAACTTGCATATGGCCATGCACACATATGACCTCTGTCGGTATCCCAACTCTTCTGGTGGCTACAGGTGCTGGACTTTAAAGCGCTCATCATTTCTTTGTCCAACAAAGTTAAAACGTGTTAGAATTACTGAAAGTGTATCAGCTGCTTTACCTGGATGTATAAAAAGGTTACTTGGCCATTTTAATAGATTTATGAATTATTGTGTGGACTGGATTTCCAAGACGGTGGATCTCATTTGCAGAAATCATTATTAAAACATGGTAATGAATTGCATAGAGAAGTCAGGGAAATGTACTAAAATTCTTAATATATTACACTTTCCTTTTAAAAGGCATGCTCAACAACACGAAGGGATGGGCTGTTTGTCTGTGGCCTAACATTTAGATGTCGTCTTTTATTTGTTCAGATTTTTCAGTTTGTAGTGCCATTTCAGACTTGAAGTTTGCTAACACCTGTGTATATATCTATAAAACACTTGTTTTATACTCTGCTTTTGCATTTCAGCATCCAAATTTCAAAATACTGGTCTCACAATAACATGATGCATATATGTATATTTTAACTAATTTGTGCTCTGTCCCAGTTAAGGCGTGCACTTTTTAAGAAATTATGTATAGTAGTGCCTCAACCTTGGTGCCTTTTCTTGAGAAGTAACTTTATTTGGCAGTCACAACAGAGACCGTAAAAAGCAAGATCACCCAAACAAGTGTAGTAAATCTGTATTCATTATGCACATACTCCCACACATTAACTCATTCTAATGTAAAAAATTCATTTTTAAATAAAGTACATTATATGTCACATTGTTTTGTAGTTGGTTTCTTTATTTTTAAGTTTTTATTGTGTTTTTACTGTGTTTAGGTACGTGACGTAATGCACGACCAAGGGGGAAATCCTGTAGTTTGATATTGACACTGTCAGTGAACTACAAATCCCGGCGTGTTTCTGTTTTGCTCTTATTTTTAGCATCACTCTTGTTTCACTGCTCTCAACACGGTCTGGGAGAAGGTTCAGGTAACATTTTATTTTTGGAGGTTGTTTGTTTAAAAAAAATATATAACCTAACTACACGAACAAACACATCAGAGATTGTTTTGTTTATGCGTTGTTTGCGACTTTTGTCCTTTATCAAAGTTATTTTATCGTATCTTTGTATTAACAAATTTTACTTTGTTAAAATATATTTGTAGCCTACTTGTTTACATTAGAAAACCAGTGCTTTATTTATTATTCAGTTGTTTGTCATTGTTTGTAGGGATTTTCTAATAGCGAAAGTGAAAGTTTTCTCCGATGTTGTTTGAACCAGAAGTTGGTGAAAGTTAAATGAATATCGCTTTCTTTTATTCCTGACCATTATAAGAGTGATTGTGTCGTAAGCGATGAATGACAGAGAGGTTGATGAGACGATCCCCGTGGTCATGGAGACATCCTCGTTCTCGCAGGTAGTTTTTAACGATGTTCCTCCATCATATCCGCCAAACGTGGCAGTGACCTGTCGGTATACGATCACCGGAGGCCTACAGCCCAACCCGAGAGACTGGATCGGTATCTTCAAGGTGTGTAACCCATAAAAGGCACGAAAAAGTGAAATCATGAGTCAGATTTCCTTTAGTTGCTCATTTGTTATGTTAGGAATAGAATGCATCACACCAGTAACCACCATTATAGTCTCCATTAAAACCAATAACCCAAATCCAATGTTCTGTTGCGTTTTGGGAGGGGATCTATTTTTTGCAGCATGGATAACATTCTCAAGAACATGTTTTGATTGAACATTTCATTTAGATGGAAAGGAACACCAAGAACATTATCATATTCAATATATTGTTATATGTTTGTACAGATACAGTTAGTGCAAACAAAATTATCCATATGCCTGACCTCTTCTTTGGGGGAGGATATGAATATATTTGTTGTAACACACACGCATCACTGCTGGAAAAATACATTTATACCATTACAAAATTCCTTTTTGTAGTGTGTTCTGGGCGTTAGTCCAGTAGGATTTAATGGCGTTCTCCTGGTTCCCATGTGCCAGATAACATCCCACCAATAGATTCCATCACATACCAGTAGACACCCTATAGTTTACATTAAATCCAATTCAGTTCCCATTATAACCCTTACATCCATCATATCATATTGTGTTTTGGGGAGGGTTCTATTGTTTTCTTTAGCAGGGATTACATTAGCTTGGATCTTGGATTACTTTCCAAGACTTTTAAATTTTTTAAAGTAAAAAAAAGACCATTTTCTCTTCTGCATGATCTGTGGGACATATACAGGTTGGATGGCAGTCAACACAGAGATATTATAGCTATGAATGGGTGGAACCATGCCTGGACCAAATCGGACCTGAAGGGCTCATGCAGAAAGTGGTTTTCAAAGGTAAGAACCACTGGCTAACCCATCACTGCACATTTTGTAGTCAAGATTACATAACCCTTTTATAATTTCATATTTAACCTGCTTTCCATGAACTGAATTGGGATTTTTAGTCGTGATAACTGCATGTGATTACTGTGCATCATGCAATCGCATTGATGCGATGTTTTGTTGCTATTTTTAGTAAAGTGAGTGAGTAACCATCACCTTGGTCCACATCTACTTATCAAATTACTTAAATCATGGGACCTGTTGCAATGCATCATGTGTCTCAAAAAGAACTTGGTGTGCTTTCATGATAAGCTCTTTCTTGGCATTGAAATATGTATGTGAACCCAGAGTGTAAGAAAGGCTCTATCTTGCTCCTGAGTGAATGTGTAATCAAACATGTTACACAAAACTCACTCATTTCCACTGACTTTTGTCTCAGAGAGCTATCTACCTAAAGACGATGGAGAGTTTTATCAGTTCTGCTATGTGGATAGCAATGGTCATGTCAGAGGAGCCAGCACTCCGTTCTGCTTTCAAAACCATGCAGAAATAAGTCTGGACTGCAGCTTGGAGAAGGATCTCTTAGTCGTAACAACACAGGTACGTATTCTGTTTTTCTTTTTATTATTTTTTACTTTCAAATAATGTTGAAGTTGATTTTTTTGTAGCACAATCCAATCTTACTATCTTACTCTTATTAGTTTTCCTATTAAGAAACTGCAATTGAACATTTATAAAAATGCTAATATCAACAATTACAAGTTTCCTTTAATGTTGTTGTGTGTAGGAACAGGCAACAATGATGGAAAAGGAGAAAGAGGACTTGGTGAAAGAGATCGAGTCCTTAAAAGAATCAAATAAGATCCTGAAAAATGAGCTGGACGAAAGACTGCATGAGATTTGTCGTATGAAGGTTGGTCAGCCTTTATAAACATACTGTGTTTTTTAAGGCATGATTATATAACAACAATACACATATACTGCCGTGGAAAAAATTATGAGACCATTTCCAAAAAAAAAAATTCTGAATTTACTATTTATAGGTTTGTGTTCAGGTAAAATGATCATTTTTGTCTCATTCTGACCATTACAACAATATTTCTCCCAAATTTCAAATAAACATTTATATTTGCATTTATTTGCAGAAAATGAAAACAGGAGTAAGAGGTCAAAATGACAGTAAAGATGCTCTACATTTTTCAGACCTCAAATACTGCAAAGAAAACAAGTTCATATTCGCTTTCAAGCAATACAATAGGGGAAGTTCAAAAATAAATACAGTATATTTTTATGTGATAACCTCGATTTCTATCACAGTTTTCATGTGTCTTGTCATGCTGTCAGTCTTTCACATGGCTGTTGGATGACTTTGTCACTCCTGAGGTTTGATTTTGTTGAAATTCTACAGACACTGAACTGGAATGGCCAAAATATTGGTAAATGTAGAAATGCTGATTAAATGAAAATTTGGAATGGTCTCTTATTTTTTTCTGTGGCTGTGTGTAAAACCTTTTACTTTATTAATATACATTATTTTCACAATCTCCGGTCCCACAGGGTGTTGTAGCATGTCAAATCACAGTTTATTTTAAATGTTTGTCTTTGTGTACCTATTGTGTAGTATAAAAGGTTGTTCTACTAGTTCAACAAGCTGCGATTGTACATTGTTGTTCTCGTGTCTTCAAAATTGCAGAGCTGCGTAGATGATTTAAAGTCAAAGGAAAAACCGGAAACACCCCTATCAGATATACCGAATTATACCATCACCGAACAGGTAAACAGAGAGCTGCTCTTTTTGTAATTGTTTTAAAGAAGCACACACATTTTTTCCAGGGTTTGCACAAATAAATGAGCGGTGTTTTACAGTAAAAGTAACTTTAAATCACATGGCCCAACAAATGCCACTTACTTTATGTCAGTAAATCACAGAATAAATCAATCATGGACAGTATTGTCTATCATTTTATCGGTCTGACTGAGAATTTCATGAGTTATAACTTCAACAAATGAATTTCTCCTGTATTTACAGTCACTGACCTCTCCACATGAAAACTTTGACAAGGCTGTTCGAAAGATCAAGCTGCTTAAGCAGGAAAGGGCAGAGTTACAGCAGCAGGTGGAGCTCCAGTTCGCCGAAAACCTCAAGTGAGTTTCTGAGCTTTGATTTTTTTGTATTATCATCATGGACCTCTTTTGTGCCAACGCATATGTGCGAAAAGATTTAGTGATCGATTTTGGTGTATTTATTTTTCTCGAGGCTAAATACCTGCCTGAAAGAAACAGAACACAATTACAACAAACTGCAGGATCGGGTCAAGTTGCTTGAGGTTTGCAAACAACATTTTTACAATTGTGTTGGGTAAAAACTGTTGCGTGACAATAAATACCATAAATAATTATTTTATTTATGTCAATGCACTTGTTCTACTTCAGGTGGATGTGCAAAGCAGCACGAAACACAATGAAAAGCTGCATGCAGAAATCGAAGAGCTTCTCAAAGTAAAAAGAACTCTAGAGGAGAAGAAAGGCGAAGACAAAGTGTTACAAGCATCCATGTCAGAGCTCAGGGGTGAAGATAATGAGACAAAAGTGAGACTTTTCTATTTGAAATCTTCAAGCAACTGTTGCAACAAAGTTTTTATTGGCCAAACCCATTCATTAGAAGGGGCGTACACATACATGTTGCCATATTGTGGGTCTTGAAGTCTCCCATGGCCTGGTTTAAAAGTTCTGTTTTATTTTCTGTTAACCTATTTCTTGAAATTGTTGAGAGTTTTTTTAAACCAGTAGCATTTTAAGTACTTTACCCCCATGCATGTTATATGACACTTGCTTACCTGTATACTAGTCAGAAGTAGGCAGGGTTGCCAAATCTGCATTAAAAAAGCCCAAATACAGTACCTAAGCTCAAATTCTGCTTCCAGTTCACCTACTTATACTAAATCAATATGCCCCGCGAAGCAGTGGGTTACAGTGCATTTTATAACAGCTAAGGGCGTTGTGGCACGACGTGAAGCTGAGTGCCTAAAACCCCGTAGCTGTTATAAAATGCACTGTAACCCACTGCTTCACGGGGCTTATTGCTTTTATAAAACGGTTATTCCATATGCTTAGCAAGGTTTCATAAAATAAAGTAAATAAAATGATATTTAGGCTATGTTGTGCGGTCAGCCGTTATATATTGAGGTATTTTATAACGGCTTAGAACTCCGCTCAGCCAATCAGAATCAAGGACCAGAACTGACCGTTTTATAATGAGGTATTTTATAACGGCTTAGAACTCCGCTCAGCCAATCAGAATCAAGGACCAGAACTGACCGTTTTATAATATGCCCTTAAAGTATGTACTGCTTTTGTTATGGAAAAGTATATACATTTTGTGTGCACAGCAAAACAGTCTGCACGCACTGGGACATACTAACACCGTGTCTACACTGGACGCACCGCATCCAGTGTGGGCAAAATTTAAAATTATAATGGGTTCTAATGCGTTTCTAATGTCTTTTGTCGTGTCGTGTCGCGCCATTCACGTCCGGTGTAGACACGGTGTAACGCAAAACGGAAGTGGCTGCTGTTACCTAGACGACTCTGTTATTGTTAACAGTCACGATCATCAAAATACAGACCGTCTTTGCGTTTAAGTATTTATTCATATATTATTTCGTATGTAATGTTTACTGTATACTTACATTTATTAATTCAGTAAAGCATCACTTATTTGATTTTAATAATGCAGTGTAGCATCACTAAACTCTGCCTACTCGCGGTGAGTTGTGGGTAATATTATTAGTGTCCATTATGAGTGTCCATGGATCTGCACTTTGAATTTTCACCGGAAACAGTAGACCATCCGGATACTTAAAGAATACTCATTTCACTATAACTTACTACTACTATTTTGGAATACTATTTAGGATGGATAGGATGTGAAATGGGACGCAGCAAAAATGTTCCACTTCTGTATATCTAAAATAGATATTTACATTAACTGTAATTTCTTCTTTAAAAAAACACTGTATAGTAGTAATCATAAAGACAGTCTGTTTTCATAAGTTACCTCATTTCATCTTAAAAATGACTGCTGGTGAAAAATTTCCACGGTTAAAAGAAACCGCAGCAACAATTCAAAAGTAGCCCAATTTCTCAGGAAAACCACAGACTTGGCAACCCTGGGAGTAGATGGTATTAGTCAGTGTTTGGCTTCAAACCTCAAAGCTAACTTTTGACATAAACTCCAGTTCTAATTGGCTTGTTTTTAAATGCAAGCATACAATCTTTTAATAAAGTATGTGTGTATATAAAATCAAGTATAAT
This sequence comes from Triplophysa rosa, assembly GCF_024868665.1. NCBI lineage: Eukaryota > Metazoa > Chordata > Actinopteri > Cypriniformes > Nemacheilidae > Triplophysa > Triplophysa rosa. The sequence goes on along the minus strand of NC_079907.1, from coordinate 12,665,413 downwards.
AAATCCTCTCTCAGTTCCAGATTCGGGCCTTGCTCACTCAGCTGACCGAAGCCAGAGGGCTGCTGCGCAGTGAGATGCAGAATTGCAAAGAAGCCACTAAACGTGCTGAAAGTGCAGAGCAAGAATTGAAGGAGGTGAAACAGAAGCTGGCAGAGATGGCCGTCAATGAAGCTGAGGCTGAAAAACACAGTAAAATCCAGGTATTTTGACCTGTGCCTTGTTCTGTGTTTTTATGAATTGAATACACTTAATGTTGAGAGCAGTTTGTTTAAAAAGTCAAAATATTTCATCCTGATTGGTGGTGCTACATACTTACTGATTGTTGCTGCTACATACTTTCACTTTTAGTCAAACCAAAAGTTATTCAGACAGATATTTTTTATGGTTATTTTTTACTAGTGGGTGTAAGACACTGTAGTCTATTTATGTAAGTGAGTATAGCAAAATACTGTGACTTTTTTACCCAAAGATTCTTCATACAGTGGACTACTAGTAAAATTGATCAAAATTATTCAGACACTTTGACCTGACCATGTTTTGCTGAAGCATTTTTTCTTTAATGGCAAATGTGACCTTTCTACCCCACACACTGAACAAAATGAAGCATTGCTTGGTAATTGGTTGCCCTAAATTGTTATTATCTCATTTTGTACTTAAATTCAACAGCTGACAGCTATTCAACCTAATCCATTACCTTTCTATCAGTTTAACTCTTGAGTTCTTGTGATATTTTATTACCATTTTCTAAACCATAGCGAATAAACTGCGATTATGTGAGAAATGTTGAAGGTGTCTGAATAAACGATGGTTTGACTGTATCTGTTATTACAGGCACAACTTGAGCAGGCACAAGACAAAATTTATGAGATGGCAGAGACATCAAGATCAGACAAGCAGACACTTATTGAAAAGAATGAGGTAATCTGTTTTGTGATGCCACAGATGAAACATCCCATGCTATTTTCGCTCTCTGTCAGTGCTAAATTCATTGTCAGTGCACAATGTTTCTTTTTTTATCATTTTATCTCTAGGAACTTCAGGCAGAAGTAGCAAGACTGCACAGGGCGGTGATTGACTACCAGGTGGCGTCCGTTGCAGCTATTTCTGAGCAGCTACCCAACCCACAGAGCCCACCTGCCTCCAGCAACACCCAAGAGCAAACGTACCCGCCCGATTATCCTTTCTACGAGAGCATTGATGACATGACTGGTATGTGAGAATAATTGATAAAGGAAGCTGTAGCAGACGCTATTTTCCACGATTGTCTTGTAGACATGTTAACTTCATTAGATATTTTATTCATAGGAGATCAATCAAGAAAAGAGGACAAGGTAAGGAATGTATAACAAAATCCACAATAAAACTGAGCATCCAAGCAGCAAAATGATTGAAATGTTTTTCTTTATTTGTAGATGAAGTGCCTGCATTGCCAGGAAAGCTTTCCTGGTATGAGCGAGGATGAACTTGCACAGCATGAGCTGTCCCACAAAGTGTGTCCATTCTGCACTCTGATCTGTGATGACTGGGAACAGCAACTGTTTGAAGATCACGTCTATAGTCATGAAGAATAACCCAATTAACTTTTAACTGAAATATCTTTATCATGTATAGTCGCGTTTTTGTAGATATACATTATTTCTGTTATACTATTAGCTATTATAACACAACTCTGTGGGGTACTTGATTCAGGTCTGTTGCTCTGATCGACATTCAAATGATTTATAAACTATAATTGACCTATTAGATACATTCAATTTACTTCATGCCTGTATTTCATAGTTTCTTTTCACGTAAAATGCAATTTACCATTTCCTATCTATTTATTTCTCTGGTAAGCCAGGTAAAAGCAGGATAATGTATTCAGCCAGCCATTATCACAGAATAAACCCTTAAGGGTGACGCAAAACCTTTTTGCTCTGTATCTAGATCTTGTTTACCCAGACTGTTTATTTTGTGATAATAGCTGGCTGACTTTACAATCTGCAATTAGAAATAACCAATTTTTTAAATGGTAATTCTGTTGTTATTGAAGACAAAAACAACAACAAAAAAACGTTAAATGGTTAAACGGACATTTCTTTATTATCAAGGAGAAATATATAATACACATAAAACAATATAGTAACTATTTGTAGTCTCTTTATTTTTATTCCCAGTGGAAAATGGTGTGTTAAATAATAAACATGTATAAAAAATGTGATTGTTTTTTGATTATGTACATTTGATAAGGTAGATATTTTATTCTTCGTATTTACTCAAGCAAACTTTGCTCGAATAACATTCTGCAATGTCACTGACGTTCTTTGACCCCAGTTCTGTACTTCCCCTTCACTGTTGCCATGTGTTTAAAAAATAACGTCTTGTGTTCAAGGTGTCATCTGGTTGGCTTCTTCAGGTGTAACGTCTTGCGATACAAGCTCTGAGAACAAAGCAGGCAGCCAGTATTGTGGCTCTCCCGCAGCTTGGGAATCCAGCCATGCTAAGCCTTCTTTCAGCAGGTGATCCTAGAAACAACACCAATGTGTCAATTTAAGAGATATACAAAAACAGAATGCTGCCTAAATTGTTTCCTTCACACTTACAAGCACATGACACGCTCTTTCTCTCTCCCACTTGAGACTGTCTCTGATCTCACTCACGGTCACGTATCCCTTTTTCTGTAAGGCAATGATCAGATCTGACATGATTCGATTGTAAAGGTGCTAGAAATGTTTGTCTTTAATGTAGATTACCTCTGCTAGCTGGAGAACTACAGTGTGATCCATATTGAGCTCTGCTGGTACTGACTGGACTAAATAAGAGCCTCCGACAGGAATCATACCAAAGCCGTTTCCCATAGCCTTGAGCTTCTTGATAGCCCGTACTAAGTCATCTCTGAGTGATATCACATATGGGTGATATTGAAATACATTTGTGTAAAACAGCTAAAGAGCGGCATGTATAGAAAATCAAAGACACTCACTGGCTCACGTCTTGTGCAAACTTCTCTCTTCCTTTTAAGACACGTTGATGAAGTTCATCCAATGTGATGAGTCCTGCAAAAAATCATTTCATTTAAGAGATGTCATATAAAAATAAGTATGAGATTTGTTCACAGACATGTAATGTCTTATGAAGATATGAATGGCTTTCTGTGAATATACTGTATAATTATGATGAGGCCTGTTTTATTGATTATGTGTGAAACAAAATTACTTACCACCATTTCTGTGTTTTAGAGCTAAACAGACTTCAATAATTTGCACACCAAGCTCATAGTAGAAATCTCCTACTCCAAGCATCTCAGACCAAAATCCCTTTCCAGCTACACATAGTTAAGCAATAAGAGAATTATGTTCATGGCATCGTACATTGTGTTAGTATTTTTCATTACTGTTTGGTTTACTAAAAAGGCACTCTTTAATATTTGAAAACAAGCTTTCTGTGTACACTAATCACAAATTTACATCAAGTCACATCCCAACTCAGAGGCTTAAAGCGAAAGTTCACCCAAAAATGAAAGTTCTTTCAGTATTTACTCACCCTCATGTCTTTTCACACCTGTATGAATTTCTGTCTTCTGCAGAACTCAAAGGAAGATATTTTGAATAATGTTACTGACTTCCATTGCATGGACACAAAACCACATTCATTTCTAAAAACTCTTCTCTCGCGTTCCACAGATGAAAGAATCATAAACAGGTTTTGAACCATGTGAGGATGAATAAATGACATGCATTTCATTTTAGGGTAAACAATCCTTTTAAAAGTATTTCAAATACGTACAGGCAAGTGGGTCGACCCCTATGGTGGCGCACATCTCTTGGAACTGCACCCTGAACTGAGAGCTTTTACGGATTTCCTGTTTATGTTTGCTGGCAAACTCCTCTAAATGGGTCTTGAAGGTTTCCAGCTGTTTTGACATCTACACGAACAAAACAGCTCGGATTATAACAGGCTTTTCGCTGAGCACCATTTAGGTTTGTATAAAGCCAACAACAATCCACGACATGCATATCTTGGAAACATAACGTTACGCACTTGTGCAATCTGATCCTCAGCCAGGACAGTACCTCTCTCTTTGTACTTTGCCTGTAACCAAAAACAATTTTGTGGGATGATCATAACACAACATTATTTGCCTTGTGACTTTTTCTTACGGGACGGGATCATACCTCTGCAAGTTTCTTTTTGGCGATCGCGCCAGCTCCGACTCCTCTTCTATGCATGACACCCAAATATTTGCTTCAGGAATGACTAAAACACTTTCCTAATTATAAGTGTTGTTTACCTTCTCTAAAAACTGCAGTGCTGACTTCCTAGTCACTTCCTGAATGGTTCACGAACTTCAAACATCAAAACACATTAAATACGAGACATAACGATTAAAGTTATAATAAAATGATGTACGGGATCATTTTATTTAAAATACTATTTGACTCCAGACATCCGAAACAAACATTAAAGAAGTGTAAACTGAACTTCCTGTGGATTTATTTTCTTCTATAAATGTTTGGGTTGCGAGAATGTTAAATACCGCCACCTAGCGATCTGGATACCAAACGACAATGCCACAATTTCACACCACTCTGCCAAAATCCATTTGATCTCAACAACACTTTATGAAAGCCAGATGAAGAGTGATGTGTCTGAGCAGTACTGATAACATGTCAAACATATCCAATAGGTTTTTTGCTTCATGATATTACAAATTATTTATGGGATGATATGTAGGTTTCCTGTAGCCTATATTCTTGTGCAGACATTTGAGAATGCACATAAAACATCTCCACACCATCTCTCTATTGTTATTATTTTATCGGCTGTAGATGGACCACCACTACTTCAGACGTCAGTAAATTATCACATTTTTAATTCTCTTTCTTGGTTTTGCTATGAAGACCATTAAAAAGAAAGACCTTGAAAAGAAGACCTTGAAAAAGACGACCCTTTTATAGTTATTTCTTGTGTCAAGCTTCAAGACATTGAAAAACACTGTATTTTTTAAATGATTAAATACTGTGCACAAATAACGCTTTTTATTGGTTAGATATTGGCTAAAAATAAAAAATATGGAGATATGAGGTTTCAGAAGGACATAAGCGAAATGACAAATACAGTTCCCCATGTGGCAATATTTATATGAATAATACAATTATTTAACATATTTTTATTTTGAAGAACAATTTTATTGTTAGATATTCATTCAGAGACATTACAAGATAGTTAAGAATAAATGATCAGAAAGCAGTAAGCTTGAAAACAGAGCCGGATTCTATTCTCCACTGCAAACTCCGTCTAGCTTTATTGGTTTCTGTGGGTCAAGGGAGAAAAACAGTCAAATTCAGGGTACATCATTGTTATACAAATTTAATTTGCAGAAGGTAACTTACTTGAAACCATCTCCTTTACTGTGAACCCACACCATGAACTCCTTTTTCAGCAGATCATTGAAGATGCGGTAGTCTGGATCATCACCCAATAAAGTTGGTCTGTAGAAATGAGCATCAAATGCTTTCTGTACTTTTAATGTATCATAAAAAACATCTGCGGCTTTTGTTTCTAAAAACTTACTCGCTCTTCTTCTCTCTCTGATTGAGCAGAAAGTTAACAAAGTTCTTCTGAACCATGGAGTCCATGATTTTACTGATGTCACTCGCAATGGTTGATTCAGCATAACGACGGCTCAGCTTTTGGATGTCATTGATTGAGCTATTCATGACATTATAAAATGAAATGAATTTGTGTCTTATCTTTGTGACACATGAATGTATTAAAATAACCCTTTTTGAAAATGATTTGGTCATGTGTAAATGATTTTGCTTACCTGCTGTCAACAGGTTGGCATCCTGCACCTGCTGACAATGCACTGGCCAAGCATATAAAAACCGTCACAAATACAGCAGTGTTCATTTTCCTCTTCTGTTTCCTTCAAAACAAATCATGCTAAGTTAGTCTGATAACAGGAGTTGAGTAACAAAACAGCTGAATTAAATTGTCTTTAGTTCCTGACCCGTGATGGTTCTGGTATCTGTGCTGGTTTACACTAATATAACTCTACTCTACAGCTTTACAGCTGATCAATCTGTCTTTTATACAATGTGAGGGACGTTTCCACCAGAAACAAAAACTTACTTCCACATCATTAAAACAATTAATAGGAGTGATTATGAAGGGTGATACACTGAGAAAAATACTGATAAGCCTGTTTCCGCTTATAATCACAGTTTAAAATGTTTATTCAGCAAAAATAACATTCTTGGAACTGCAATACATATCTCTGAATCCATCCGATTTTTAAGGTAAATATGTTTTGGTTGAAAATGTAAGGTGTGTGATGTAGGAGTAAGTACGTGTATACAAAGATAAGATGTGTCAGGCTAGGAAAAGTAAACACATTAAATATTCCAAAAGGTTTCTGTGTTCTTGTACTCATAGATCCATGCTTGTACTCATATAAAAGTGGTGATGAATATAATTAAGGAAAAGGCTGGACATGTTTTATTGTAGTTGGAGTCATGGTTTAAAAAAAGAAAACAAATCACAAATAAACAAATAAAATATATGCTCATGTTCACAAAGACTACACAGCATTAAAATACATTATTTGAATTGAGCAAGCATTTAAAGAAGTTCTGGCCACAGAAATACATGTTTAGTATTTTAAATGCATGTGTGATTTTGACATATTTTTAATTTAGCCTTTCTCAATCCAGTCTAAATCGCTTAATTTGTTGCAGATTTATGGCATTCATTTTAAAATGAAGAACTTTGTAGCAAAAAACTTTATAAATCCTTAATACAATTATTTTGTGTGGTTATCACCACTGTGCACTGTGAAATCATAAGATTTAGATAAAATAGTTAATATATATTTAATAAAAACAAATCTCTTTGCTTTGTAAAAACTGTTGATAAAAAGAAAATTATTCTTCGAAAGACCGTTTGTTCATTTCGAAGCTTTTATTTTGAAATCTGTAACTTCCGGTGTCAGTATCAACAAAACATTTAGCGAAAAATTGATCAAGGGCTGGTCAAGACAGTTATATTTAGTAATTTCAGAAACAGATAAATAATTTCGCAGGTGCATGTTTGAAAAGCATGCAATTATTAAATTACCCGTGTCAGCAAAGAAGAAAGTAAGTTATTTCATAGACATAATGGAGGCATCCTCAGACTTATTTTTGCCAGCTTTGTTATTTACGTTGCTTGCAATTATTGTAGCAGCAGTTATCACTCGTGCGCCATCAAAGTGCACGCATCAGACCACTACTGTTGTGAATGACAGAGACACTGGAGAAGAATCGCACAACAATGAAACAAACTGCAATGCAACGCATCATCCAGAGACGGTGCATCAATCTAATGCAAATACACCCAAAGATGAAACTATTCAATCGGTAAGGGTTAATTGTGCTTTTAAAGGGATACTTCACCCAAAAATGAAAATTCTGTCATCATTTACTCACCTTCGAGTTGTTCCAAATATGTGTACATTTCTTTGTTCTGATGAACACAGAGAAAGATATTTGGAAGAATGCTTATAACCAGACAGATTTCCCCCCCATTGACTACCATAGTAGGAAAAAATATAATGGTAGTCAAAAGTGCCCCAGAACTGTTTTCTGTCCTACATTCTTCAAAATATCTTTTTTTGTGTTCAACAGAACAAAAAAAAAGATAAAATAATTTTTCCTACTATGGGAGTCAATGGGGGGCAAGAACTGTTTGGTTAAAAGCATTCTTCCAGATATCTTTCTCTGTGTTCATCAGAACAAAGAAATTCATACCGATTTGGAATAACGTGAAGGTGAGTAAATGATGACAGAATTTTCATTTTTGGGTGAAGTATCCCTTTAATGTGCACCATGGAATGGCCATTTTATTTTTTTGTTTATTAAGCGTGTTTGTATTTGTAATTGTAATGCCGTCACACAGGCTCATTTATGTTTCTTATGTTGTTTATTTGTTTAACTCTTTGTTTACATTTCTAGGCTTACATTGCACAACACCTGTCTAAGTGTGCTCTAACACACTTGCCTTTTATTCATTAATATACTGTATATGTTAAATTATTAATTTATGGATGTTTCTAATTCATGTCTCTTCTTTAGGATTCTAGCCCAGATCATGATGAAGTCTGCAGGTCAGACTGTGCAGATTACAGAAGCAGCAGCGGATGGGAGGAAGAGAATTCATCAGAGTATGGGATGAGAAATGCACTGAGGGATTATAACCTGTCACCTGGTATTATAATAATTAAATTTTATTTGTTTTGCTTAAGGTTGTTGCCACAGGCGGATGAAACAACTTTTTTGGATTACTGTTTCATAGGTGTGATATCCAACTACTTACCTGTTGATTTTCAAAAACTGAATCGTTTTTGAATTACTTAATAGTTTTTGTGTGTTACCTTAATATAGAAGAACTTAAACTTAAAAAAGTTACATTAAGTTTATTTGCTTGTAGCACATATTTTTCATACAGCTGTCATAGTCATTGAATTGTGCTATTAAGAAATTCAGATCCTACGATCTATCACTGTAGATTAAATCACATTATACCAACTGTCAGCTATTAACTGTCTGTCAATCATTTAGATATGTGAGATTTCCTTGGTTAACTTGATAATAAACATTTCCTAACTTTTTTAGCTCGCTATGACTTATAAACTGGTTGTTTATGTTTTGCAAAATGACACAATTAGCCTGCAAACATTCTACTTGACTTATAGCTGTAATTCTTTTGTTTTGTAATAGATGCTGAAGAGAAGCCCTTAAAGTACATGGCTGGCATACTGAGGGCCAGTCAGCTTGAAAAGATGATGACCAAAGAAGAACTGGAGGAAGAGCAGAGGTATTTTTCTCAATGAAATGTCGTGTAATTACTTGTCATCCTTGTTCCCCTTATTTATCTAGCCTTACTGCATAGCCATTTCACACAAGTAAACACTCAAAATCTTTGCTGAAGTGTTTACTAGTAATATGTACCATTTCATATATAAATCACCAAATTACCAAGTGAAGGGAATGATAAAAAGGTACCATGGTTTCTCTTGACAAGAATCTCAAAATAAAAACCAACAATTTCACTTGACCAAAGTCATTGAGTCAGTTTTTTTAACTCTGCAAAGATGAATCCTTCAGTATGGACAGTATGGTTAATGAGACACAATAGGAATTTACACCTTGTTTACATTATTATTTGAATACTTGGATTAAATATGATCAACCCTTCTTGAACTTTTACCTAAAACAAACACACACAATCTTATTTCATCTGTTTCCTTGGTTAGACACATTCTTGTATCCAGGTTAACATGTTGACTAGATGTCTGATAGTGGTAGTTACTTCGTTTTATATTGAGTTTTTCTCTTTTGTGCTTGATCATTTTGCTAAAATGAGAAATTATGTCAGTTTAAAAAAAAAGTAAGTATATGAGTTGGAATACAATTTATTCAGCCTTTCACATATGCTGTGTTAAAACTCTGGTAAAATGTACTTTAATTTAAAATTTGACCTTTAACTACTCCACGCAAACAGCCAATCCATGACGAAGAGCTTTAGTGTTCCTAAGTAAATATGATCAGTACATAATGCAGCTTTGCACGGTTTGCTAATAGGGTTTAATGACATTCCAAAACAATATACCACTTTTATTTGCACTTGAGTATTACAAAAGATATAGATTTCTGGTTTGCATTTAAATATGGAATGGCAGGTTTAGTTTGGTTCATGATTCGACATTTGTTAGTTGGTAAACACATTTTCTTTAGCAGGCAATATTTTCTAGTCAAATAAATGATTAAGACAGACTAAACATTAGTCCCACATTCAAGACAGTCAAGACGGGGGCAAATATTTGAAAAGGCGTGCTTGTTTAATAGAAAGACAATATACATTGTAACCCAGATGAGCATGTCATACCTGTTTTTTTAAACCCACTGAGAACATTAATCACCACAAAATCTTTTTTTTATTTAACCGTTTATTTACCTACAGTAAATAGGCAATAAAATGCAATCCAAATGAAGTAAATTCTGTAGTGTCATAAATTGTTTAAATGAATGGTATTATTTGTAGTGTTGTTTTTATGTTTATAACATATAGATTTAACATTTATTTCAATGAGTGAGTAGATGAATGAGCTTTTTCATTACAGGGTTCAGCGAGATCAGCTAGCTGCCATTTTCCAGCTACTCCGAGACAAACAAGAGACATTTGGCGATGTGACACAGAGCGATTTGGAAGAACAGCTTAAACTCTACTCTATTTAAGTCTGTTTTTTTCAGACTTTTTCTGTCTGTCTATCATATACATTATGTATTATACTATTATGATATACTGTACTATAAATTGCTGTACAATGTACTTACATAATGTATAATATATCCATTTAGGAATCTCAAACCTAAAGTACCTACAAGTAGATGGTAGTTTTTAGTTGTTTTGAGATATCATGGATATTATTTAATTATTATTATTATTATTTAACGATTATTTTCTCTATGTAATTTATTATGAATAAAATACTTTTAATGTATTATAAAATAGAAATCTTTTGTCTGTTTTGCTAATGCTCGTGCATTCTTGTTGGCCGAAGCAGGTTGAGTTGTCATGTAATATTGATGGGTGGGCTACAGCCCAAAAATAAACACAAATTGATGATGCAGCACGTTTCAATAGGCAGATGACAATTGAACATTGGTGTTAAAAAGCAGTGAGGTCTTTCTCCGCACATGACCTAGGTAAGGTCAGTCATAAAATATGCAGAAAATTCGGATTCTGTCGTTAGTCTGTGTGACTTGTTGCATTCTGTTTTATGGAGTTATTTGGATGGATCTCTCTTAACATGGAAATGGGTAAGTCTAAAAATGTGCAGTGTTACTGAAAATTTGCATGATGACCATAATGTTTTAGAGATCAAGTGAACATGGCCTGACTCCTGCATCGTCTTGTACTGCATTGTATATTTAAATGATTATTTATTTTGATAAATACATTTCTTGCTTTTCGTTTTCTGTTTCTTTGTTATTTTTAAAGATTCAAAAGAAAAGTATTGGATTTAGAATTTCTTTGGAAAGAAGCCCTCAAGCATACAGATGATCAAGCACTTATGATTAAAACCAGCATCACTCCCACGATGAGTTTATCATCATCTGGAACTACAAGTCTCTATAAAGCTGAAAACCTGTCTGCTAAACGTGAAGACAACACAACGTCAATACCAATCCTTTACAAGAAGAATTTCACAAAATTACCTAGGTGGGACTTTGAAGATGTTGATTTACAAGACCCTGAAGCAAGAAAACCAGTAAGTTGTTTGTTCTATTCAGACATCACAGTGCCATTTATATTTTATAGACCGTTTCATCTTAACAACATAAACAAACTTTACTGCGCATGCACACTTTTGTGACCCCAACTGAACTTCCAGTATATGTTCAAAAACAATAGAGTGCCTGTAGATTATTTTTGATAACAATCAAAAGAAACCTAAAAGAACTGTTACTTGGCTAAACTTGCCTCTCCAGTATATTTAAACTGCACGCGCGGCCGATGAAACGGTCTATATAATATACAATTTTTAAATACAATTTTATACTTTGTTTAAAACGACTCTTGCATAGACCTGTTCAAAGTCACTACGAAACACAGAGGACCTCAAGTTCAAGGAAGCTTTTCTTCCTGACATTCAATAAGCTCTTTGCACTACCTTACACCTGCACTGTTGTATATTTCACTGGTTTGCACTCTATCTGCCATTACCTTCTTCTTTTTCTTTTTTTAAATATCCCTGCTTGTAATAGTTGTATTTTACATACAGTACATAAAATAAGCTGTATTTTTTATATATATTTTTTATTCTGTGTAGTGTTATTTGTATGCACCATGGGTCTGAGAGTAACGCAGTTTCAATCCTCTATATGTATGTACTGTACATGTGGCAGAATTGACAATAAAGCAGACTTTGACCATGACTTTGACTTCAACTATGGCTGTACAGAGGTCAACTCAATACAACAGAATGGAATAGATTAGCACACTTCAACAATCCCTTTGGCTTTATGGAGTACAGATATGATGGTGAAATTTACAGATAAGTTCTGGCTTGGGTCCTGTTTGTTTGTACGTGTTATTTATTTTTTGCTTCTTGTTGAAGATATAAAACCAGCAGCTGATTTAATACCAAAGCCAAAGTCTTCAATATTACTGCCTGTGCCTGAAAGAGCAAAGGATGGTTGTATCCGCTGTGCAGTATTGGGCTCGGGTGGCATTCTCAATAACTCGGGCAAAGTGATCGACTCTCATGATTATGTGTTTCGGTAAGCAGAAATGTTTGTGGGTGCAGACAAGATCCTTGACTTAGAAGGATGAGAATGAATTTGTTTAAAAAGAAACAGCTGAAAGAACATTATAATTAAGGCTCTTTGATTGAAATAGATGTTAATATCAATAATGGATTCCAGCAGTTTTCATGACATACCTGAATTTGTTTGCACAAACTGCCTAGCAAAATATTTATTAAAATCACTAACATGTTTCATCAAGATAGGTGGCTTTGTTTAACAGAACTGATGTTGTCTCGTAGGGTGTCAAAAATGATGCCTGAGGGACTTCCAGTGGCTCCAGGGCCTTCTACAGGGAAAAGAGGCCTCAGGGTACTTTAAGGGTGCACGGTATGACATCAAGCTCTGTTTCTAGCAGAGGATGCCAATAAGTGAATCATACAGCTGATGAGAAGAAATAAAAGTCAAATAGATAAAATCTTTATTTTTTCTGGTGGCGCAAGATGCTTGCATGATAAAAAAACAATGAATACAAATACACTTAAAAACAAGTTTTTATGCCATATGCTACATTACTATACAATATACAACAATATACACATACAGTATGCGATATACACCATACATGATACACTATGCAAATCCAAAACAATACAATGAAACACAAAGACAACAACACAAATTAAGATTTTTTTGTTGAGGTCCGGGAGCTTTATGACTTACCCCATAGACTACAACGCAATTGAGTTTCAAAGCGCAGAAAGTATGTAAAGACATCGTAGAAATAGTCCATGTCATGCCAATGGTTCAGCCTAAACTATATAAAGGTTACTTTTGTGCGCAAACAAACAAAAATAACGACTATATTCAACAATTGATCTACAACACTGAAGTCAGGAAATTGTTGAATATAGTCGTTATTAGTTGTTTATAGTCGTTAAAACAGGGCTTGACATTAAGCATTGTCATGTGGTTGTCCTTCGGACAAGTAAATTTGTCATTCACTTTTCCAAGTACAATAACTTGTCCGAAGATATAAAATGATATTTCACTTGAAGTGTCAATATAATTGTTTCGGATCCTGATTGGTCAAGTTTGCTTATAACTACACACTCTCTCCCTCTCTCCTACATCATCTCTTTTGAGCTTCTCAGAGAAAATGGATTAATGTTTGCTGGAACAAAACTCTCCTACTCTATTGTCGCGTGTCCACAAGTTTCAACTAAAAAACGACGGGCCCCACAACCACCAAAGCCTCTGGGTCAACCTAGCCAACCCGTTCCCTCTGAAAGAGCTCTCCGGCCTCTGCCGCAACGCCAGGGATCACACAAACCCCCATCTGCTGGAGGTGGACTAAACAAGACTGCAAAGAGCACTGGTAACGGATATGAATTGGGTCCCCGCTATGATAACAGCAACAATCTCAAATATTTACAGAACAAGTGGGAACCCAATGTTCTTTTAGTTTTCCCTATATCTGTCCTGATAAGTAAGCGAAAAACTAAGGCCCTTTCCAGTCGTATGGCAAACCTATCTAATCTACTGCCTATTAGATGTCACTCTGAGAATGACAGGGGTAAGAAACAAAAAACAGTTACTATGAAATTAGCACTTTTGAACATCCGTTCACTAAAAAACATATCCTTTTTGGTTAATGACCTCATCACCAGTAACAAACTGGACTTCATGTTTCTAAATGAAACTTGGTTAGATGTTAGTTGTAGTGCTACAATCCTCAATGAATCTGCCCCCCTAAACTTTACTTTTATAAATGTTTGCAGAGCTATTAGGAGAGGTGGTGGAATAGCTGCTCTATTTAAAGATCTCTTTCAATGCAAGCAAGTGTTACTTGGTGACTACCTGTCCTTTGAATACTTGAGTATTGCTTTAAAAGGTGCACCACGCATTCTGTTTACAATTATTTACAGACCTCCCAAATACTCCCCAGTCTTTGTTGATGACTTTTCAGAACTGCTATCAGCTATTTCCTCAGAATTTGACTGCTTTGTTATTGCTGGATATTTTAATATTCATGTAGACAAGACAGAAAACAACACTGCAAATGAACTCTTAAATGTTTTAAACACTTTTGATCTGATCCAGCATGTGCACGGTCCCACACACAATCGTGGACACACTGTGGATCTGCTCATTAGCAAAGGTCAAAACATTTTATCCACTATTATTAGAGATGTGGCACTGTCTGATCATTTCTGTATTTTCTTTGATATATAAATCAGTCCTGCCATTGAAGATAGACCCGTCTCTGTAAAAAAGAGATTCATAAATGAGAACACCAGTGAACTATTTATGAATGATAGGTTTTTGTCACCAAATATATCTGTAGACTCTATGGATGTTCTCCTTGATAGCTTTAATGCAAAAGTAAAAAATTCTATCGATGCCATTGCTCCAGTAAAGGTCAAGGTGATAACTGGCAGATGTAAAGCACCCTGGAGAAACACACCAGCAGTACAAAGCATGAAAAGAACATGCAGAAAAGCTGAGCGTATTTGGCAAAAAACAAAGATTGAAGTGCACTGTAATACAGTTCGTAAAAGGGAGGAAGAAAGGAGGCGGGGTCGACGTGGCTGGGAGACGCAGACTTTTTTATTTTGCAATACACAAATAAAGCCTTCTCCTGCTCTATGGAGGATGCTGTACTGCGTCTTCCCAGCCGATCTTTCTCTCCTTTTCGTCCGCTCTTGCTGTCTTTTAAAGCGTCTCCTCACCAATCACTGTAACAAGACACAGGTGGTCTTAATGTGCACTTGACCTACTTACGCGCCGTCTTTCTCGCGCCTCCTCCCTTCGGCGCAGACCTCACCAAACCACACCCCCCTTGCCACATACCCCCACCGCCGACTCAGGCCGAGGCGTCATCCGGCCTGCAGCATCCCCTCCCCCTCCTGGAAAGGAAGTCGGCTACGACCATCTGAGACCCCGGTCTGTGGACCACCTGAAATTTGAAGGGTTGTAAAGCTAGATACCAACGGGTGATCTGCGCGTTGGTATCCTTCATGCGGTGGAGCCATTGGAGGGGAGTGTGGTCCGAATAGAGCGTGAATTCGCGCCCCAGGAGATAATAGCGGAGGGTGAGGATGGCCCACCTGATCGCCAGGCATTCTTTTTTGATGGTGCTGTACATCGTCTCCCTCCTTGAGAGCTTACGACTGATGTACAGCACCGGCCGTTCCTCGCCCTCCGTCTCCTGGGACAAGCCCGCTCCCACGCCCCGATCCGACGCATCGGTCTGCAACAGAAAGGGAAGAGAAAAGTCGGGAGAGTGCAATAACAGCCCGCCACACAGAGCAGCCTTCACCTGGGTAAAAGCCTGCTGGCATGGCTCCGTCCACTGGACGGTATCAGGTGCCTCCTTTTTAGTGAGGTCAGTCAGCGGTCTGGTGAGGTCAGAATAATTAGACACAAACATTCTATAATATCCCGCCAGACCCAGGAACTGCCTCACCTCCTTTTTGGTCTTGGGTCTCGGTGAGGTCGCAACCGCTGCCGTCTTATCAATTTGGGGACGCACCTGACCGTGACCCAAGTGGAAGCCCAGATACCTTACTTCCACACGCCCAATTGCACACTTCTTTGGGTTAGCCGTCAGCCCGGCTCCATTTTGTTGCTCACTTCTGGCCCGAGATCCTCCTCTCTCCTCACTACCATTGCCAGCATCACCGTGTTCGCCTCACTTCATTTTTTGAGGAGGTTGAGGTGATAAATTTGATGTGCCCCGCTCCTGTCCGATCGTACCACCTCATAATTGAGATCGCCTATCTGCCGTGTGACCTCGAAGGGCCCTTGCCACTTGGCGAGTAATTTGGAGCTTGAGGTGGGGAGCAATACAAGAACTTTATCTCCCGGTGCAAATTTGCGCAATCTGGTACCCCTGTTATATTGTCGGCTTTGTCTGTCCTGGGCCTGTAACAAATTCTCCATTGAGAGCCGCCCCAACGTGTGGAGTTTTGCTCTCAGGTCCAGGACATACTGAATTAGATTTTTGCTGTCTGAAGGTCCGTCCTCCCAAGCCTCCCTTAGGACGTCCAACACCCCACGGGGCTGACGTCCATAGAGAAGCTCGAAGGGGGAAAACCCAGTGGAGGCTTGCGGGACCTCACGCACGGCAAATAACAGGGGTTCCAGCCATCGATCCCAATTCTTGGCGTCTTCGTGTACGAACTTACGGATCATTGCTTTCAACGTGCGATTAAAACGTTCGACCAGCCCGTCCGTTTGTGGGTGATAAGACGCTGGTACAAATCGCTTTAATGCCCAACAGTCCATATAGTTCGCGGAGGGTCCGTGACATGAACGCCGTGCTTTGATCCGTGAGAACCTCCTTCGGGATTCCCATGCGGGAGATGATTCAAAACAGTGCGTCCGCTACGCTTTTCGCGGAAATACTGCGGAGCGCCACTGCCTCGGGGTATTGCGTCGCATAATCCACCACCACTAATGCGAAGCGATGCCCTCGTGCCGACCATTCTAATGGCCCGATCATGTCCATACCAATTCTCTCGACGGGGACCCGAACAAGAGGAAGAGGGCACAATGGTGCTTTTGGGATGGCCGGTGGGTTTACCAACTGACATTCAGNGGTCCATACCAATTCTCTCGACGGGGACCCGAACAAGAGGAAGAGGGCACAATGGTGCTTTTGGGATGGCCGGTGGGTTTACCAACTGACATTCAGGACAAGACGCGCACCACCTGCGCACGTTCTCATGAATGCCCGGCCAAAAGAATTGGGCTGTTAGACGGTTTACTGTTGCTGTTTGCCCTAAGTGTCCGGCCATTGGATTATAGTGAGCCGTCTGGAAAAGCATTTCCCGACTGCTGTTTGGTACCACTAACTGGGTTGTATCCTTTTTTGTTTGAGTGTCTTGGGTCACTCGATACAACCGGTCTTTTAAAATGGCAAAATACGGATAGGCGAGCGGTTGCGCGGAGTGGAGAAGTTGTCCGTCGATGGTACGGACCTGATCAAATGCATGTTTGAGCGATTCATCGTGAGACTGCTCCAGGGGAAAATCGTCGCACCGAGAAAGATGTTGACTCTCTATGGCGCTCCGTTCCCCTGAGTCAGATCCCAGTGGTCCCGGCTCAACTTCTCCCACCTGCGTGACCACCCCCTTCCGTTGGCCTCGGTTCCCCCAAGAGACATCCGCACACAATTGCCCCAATAAGACAGGAAACATTGGCAAATTCGTCCCCAAAATTAGCGGATGTCGGAGGTGCGGGTTAACCGCCACCTCTACACTATGCTTTTGTCCCCGGAATTGTATTGGCAGACACTAAGGGGTAGTTCAACACGTCCCCGTGCACGTGCACCGTACCTTAACCATGCGGCTCGTATCCCCTGCCATGGATTGAATCAGTCATTGATGAATTGAGGTTTGGTTACACCCTGAATCCACCAAAGCCTGATACGCATCCCCCTTTATACTCATGGGTATTTGATACAGGCCTTCCGGATCGGGGGCAATCTGTGGGGTGTCGGGGATCCGGATCACTGTACCGACCTCCATCACGGGACAGCGGTCGATAGTGTGCCCCGGCTCCCCGCACCGCCAACAGATTGGCCCAGGCTTTCTCCACCGCCCTAGTGGTAGGAAGTAGGCCAGAAGATTGGTGGGGAGAGGCTGGAGGGACGGGAGGGCCCGTGGCAGCTCCGGCTGTCTCCTGGGTCCGGGGAGCTGGCCTGGGGACGAGGCCCGTCCGGGATCTGGGAAAGGGAACAGGTTTGGGGGGAGAGGGAGAAGACATAGGGGAAGAGAGAGAGATAGATGGTCAGGGTAAGCCGACCCCGGGGCACGCCACTATCTGGTCCTCCGCCAACTGGATGGCCTGACTCAGCGACGCCNCCCCAAGAGACATCCGCACACAATTGCCCCAATAAGACAGGAAACATTGGCAAATTCGTCCCCAAAATTAGCGGATGTCGGAGGTGCGGGTTAACCGCCACCTCTACACTATGCCTTTGTCCCCGGAATTGTATTGGCAGACACTAAGGGGTAGTTCAACACGTCCCCGTGCACGTGCACCGTACCTTAACCATGCGGCTCGTATCCCCTGCCATGGATTGAATCAGTCATTGATGAATTGAGGTTTGGTTACACCCTGAATCCACCAAAGCCTGATACGCATCCCCCTTTATACTCATGGGTATTTGATACAGGCCAACCGGATCGGGGGCAATCTGTGGGGTGTCGGGGATCCGGATCACTGTACCGACCTCCATCACGGGACAGCGGTCGATAGTGTGCCCCGGCTCCCCGCACCGCCAACAGATTGGCCCAGGCTTTCTCCACCGCCCTAGTGGCAGGAAGTAGGCCAGAAGATTGGTGGGGAGAGGCTGGAGGGACGGGAGGGCCCGTGGCAGCTCCGGCTGTCTCCTGGGTCCGGGGAGCTGGCCTGGGGACGAGGCCCGTCCGGGATCTGGGAAAGGGAACAGGTTTGGGGGGAGAGGGAGAAGACATAGGGGAAGAGAGAGAGATAGATGGTCAGGGTAAGCCGACCCCGGGGCACGCCACTATCTGGTCCTCCGCCAACTGGATGGCCTGACTCAGCGACGCCGGCCGGTGACACTGGACCCACTGGGCGGTCTTCGAAGGGAGCCGCGCCACGAACTGCTCCAGCGTCACCTTGTCGATGATACTCTCGGCGTCGCTTCCGTCGGCCATCAGCCATTTGCGGCAGGCGTCCCGGAGCTGTTGAGCCATCGCAAAGGGCTGGCCGCACTCCCCAAGCTCCAATGAGCGGAACCGTTGCCGGTGTTGCTCGGGGCTCAGGCCGACCCGCTGGAGGATGGCCTTCTTGAGGTCCGCATAGACGAGGAGATTCGGGACTGGCAGTTGCTGAGCGGCCAACTGGGCCTCCCCCGTTAACAGGGGGATAAGACTCGCCGACCAAACGTCCAGCGGCCAGCCCGAA
Organism: Triplophysa rosa; assembly: GCF_024868665.1. Taxonomy (NCBI): domain Eukaryota; kingdom Metazoa; phylum Chordata; class Actinopteri; order Cypriniformes; family Nemacheilidae; genus Triplophysa; species Triplophysa rosa. The sequence continues at coordinate 12,646,205 of NC_079907.1, read as the reverse complement.
ATCTCTGCGGACCTCTTGAACAGCTCGAGGAAAGCCTCCGGGTCGTCCTGAGCCCCCATTTTATGGAGTGGGAAGCAAGCAGCTGGGGGTGCGTCCGATGGCTCCCTTGTGGCTCCTTCCTGATTCAACCAGCTCCGGAACGACTCGCGGTCTTCCTGCTGAGCTTGGACGAGGGCTTGGAAGCACCGTTCCTGGTCTTCCCGCAGGCTCAGCAGCGCTTGATGGTGTTCGCGGTGAAGACCGGCGAGCGACTTGATCACGTCCGCAAATGGCGTGGTTGGCGGGGACTGCATGGCGGCGGCAGCTCACTCCTTTCTTCCCAGGTTTCGGCACCAGTGTAATACAGTTCGTAAAAGAGAGGAAGAAAGGAGGCGGGGTCGGCGTGACTGGGAGATGCAGACTCTTTTATTTTGCAATACACAAACAAAGCCTTCTCCTGCTCTATGGAGGATGCTGTACTGCGTCTTCCCAGCCACTCTCTCTCTCCTTGTCGTCTGCTGCTGTCTTTTAAAGCGTCTCCTCACCAATCACTGTAACAAGACACAGGTGATCTTAATGTGCACTTGACCTACTTACGCGCCGTCTTTCTTGCGCCTCCTCCCTTCGGCGCAGACCTCGCTAAACCACACCTCCCTTGCCACATTCACTATAACATCTATAAAGACAGTCTGCATGCCTTCGATGTTGACTTGGGCAAAGCTAGACATAACTTTTTCTCTAACATTATAAACTGCAACATAAATAACACTCGCACTCTTTTTGCAACTGTAGAGAGACTAACAAATCCCCAGAGTCAAGTTCCCAGGGAAATGCTGTCTGATGACAAATGCAATGTGCAACTTTTTTCCTTGAGAAGATCAATAATATCAGAATGGAAATCAGCAAAGCTCCATGCGGCAGTCAGGTCAGTCTGACTTCAGTACATAATACTGTACATTTGTAACTCTGTCTGAATTTCAGACAATTGATCACTAAACCTTGGAGGAAACTCTTCAAAAGAGTGTTTAACTGTTTGTTAGCAGATCTCCTAAAAATAGTAAATACCTCACTGCTTTCAGGAACTTTCCCAGAGTCCCTAAAAACTGCAGTTGTCAAACCTCTACTAAAAAAGAGCAATCTAGACAAAACCTTACTGTCTAAATATAGACCAATATCAAATCTTCCTTTTATAGGCAAGATCATTGAAAAGGTTGTCTTCAATCAGCTGACCAAATTCTTGAACTCAAATGGCTACCTGGACAATTATCAGTCTGGTTTCCATCAGCATCACAGCACAGAGACAGTGCTCATAAAGATAATAAATGATATTCGATTGAATTCTGATTCAGGCAAAATATCAGTTCTGGTATTACTAGATCTCAGTGCTG